>NC_056731.1:256015491-256075491 GCF_019279795.1 Protopterus annectens
AGTATGGCACAGGTGTGCATGTGTTTACCTACCATCATTAAATACTTTGTAATATATATTATATATGGGCAGTGCAGTGGTGTAGCAGTTAACGTTGTCGCCTCACAGCAACAGGTTCTCCAGTTCATTTCTCAGCTGGGGTCCCTTCCGTGCGAGGTCTGCATGTCCTCCCTGCGTCCGTGTGGGTTTCCTCGGGTGGTCCAGTTTCCTTCCATGTTACAAAGACATGCATCTGGAGTGTTTCTCCCTGGACCTCCACTGAAAATTGGCTCATTCCAAGTTAGACTTTTCCAGTAAACAAATGTTAAATAAAAATAAAAAAATCAATACAAATTCATATTGATGACATGGGCACATAAGTCTTGTTTGATTCACATAAAAAAATGAACAACAGAAGAGCAAAGCAATGAAGGGGTATGAAATGCAAAGTCCCATAAACCAAGTCACTCGAAGTTCATAAATTGCAATATATTCCAACACAGTTCAATGGTAGAAAGAAATTTATTTGCAATGCAGGTTAGCGCTTTCGCTGGTTAGCTTCTTCAGACCTTAGTACAAGTGAAACAACTATAATCAATGCTTTAAATATCCAAAAAGGCGCGAAACTTAAAATGTTACTTAAAGCTGTATCAATCCATTCATAAAAGCCAGAATGTATTTAAAAATAGCCAAACTTGCCAAACATGTACATGATGGAGGTACCGACCATTCTTTTAAGTTTAGGATTTTAGAACAGATTTTTGAAACCCATAGGAGGGGGGATGTGGAAAATTATACTGAGGCTAGAGAGACACACTGGATTATAAAGTTTAGATCCGACATGTTACCGGGACTTAATGGAAAAGTCCCTTTACGACCCCTTTTGAAATTGAGGAGATTGAGATATAATAAATGAATCACATACATTAATAGGAGTGTCTTCTATTTTAATTTCAATAATTATTTAAAAAAATTCTTTATAAAAACTCTTTATATTAAGAGTTTAATTTAAGAATGTTTATAATTCATATGCAATGAGTTTTTAAGTATGTATTGAATTGTTAGGTAAATGCATGTTGTGTCAATATATATATTTTTTAATGATATGATACATTTTTAAAGATATAATGCACTGCTATTATTACATACATTCTGGCTTTTATGAATAGATTGATACAGCTTTAAGTAACATTTTAAGTTTCGCGCCTTTTTGGATATTTAAAGCATTGATTATAGTTGTTTCACTTGTACTAAGGTCTGAAGAAGCTAACCAGCGAAAGCGCTAACCTGCATTGCAAATAAATTTCTTTCTACCATTGAACTGTGTTGGAATATATTGCAATTTATGAACTTCGAGTGACTTGGTTTATGGGACTTTGCATTTCATACCCCTTCATTGCTTTGCTCTTCTGTTGTTCGTTTTTTTTACTTGGTCTTTGCTGCTAGCATTAGAGCATTAACTCCGAGCGGAAGGTTCTGTCATTTTGTTTCATTCACATGTTGTAATGCTGTGATATACACAAAAATACCACATTTTAATTCAATTGTAACCTTGTGTAATTCATTGTATGTGCAATTGTGTTGCTATTCCCAGGGATTATTGAAGTGGTCACCAGCACCATTGTGTGACTATCAGCATTTGTGTCAGTAAATGTTCTGCATGAGCCACAACCAACTCATTTGTAATGTGTCCTTTAATGTTACAAGGCCGCTGAAACACAGCTTTCCATTGAAAAATATATAGGCATATGTTGTGCAATTAATGTAATTACATGACATTTGGTAGAGATGTATGACTGTATGAACAGTACTACTGTATGGCATGTGATGCATAACCAAGGTTGTATTTGGAGGTGTTCCAAATAATTTATTTAAATAAGTGTGAAGTGTTAAGGGGAGTGCACAACTAAGCACAGAGCTGTTTGTGGATGCCACCAGCCATACTCACCTGGAAAAAATAGATAATCTGCTATCTGACAGTTTGTTTCACACTTTGCCCCCCCCCCCCCCGTTGCCACTGGCCATCAGCCAAAGTATTCATGCAAACATTACTCAGTTTATCTTTTCAGAAGAGCAGCTCATCTGTGCACTGTCTAAGGCTAAAAACACAGGTTCAAAGGACCCTAACAATATCCCAGGTAATCTATGCCATGACTTACAATCTGGCCTAGCAGACATCCTATGTTCTTGCAGAAAGGTGTATAGCAACAGTCATCCATCTGTACAAGGGGTGACTATCACCTGATGCAGGGACTAATAGACCCATAATCCTGACTCTCCTCATTTGTGAGGCAAAATGACTCATCATGAACCTTATCAAAAAGGACACAGGTAATCTCCTGACTGTGTACCAATCCCATGTTTGATTTGTTAAGGCTACATCATGTTTTTTAAATCTGGTTGATATCATCAAGAAGGACAACCAGGGCAAACATGAGGAAGAGTGCCATCCCACATAACTTGATCTGGCCAAGATGTTTGACATAAATTCACATTCAGGTATTGCTGAAAAACTGTCTCAAGTGGTAATAAACACCTATGTCACCAAGTGGTTCAACAAGTAGATCATACACACTGGACACATAATGTTGAAGTGTGTGAAGTCACTTCTAAGTAGAGTTCAGTGACCAGGTCCATACCTCAGACTTCTGTACTAGGTCCTTTCCTGTTCAGTATTTAAGTCTCAGAAGTCAAGACAAACTTAGACATCATTTATATAACCAGCTTTGTGGATGAGTGCAAATCGCAGACAATCATTGAATCCAAGAACGATATTTATATACTGCAGAAAATATTAATACACAAATAATCATTAAGGTCTTCACCTCATAGACAAAAGACACATGGTTTGATTCTAACCTCATGTTATTGGCTAAGCTTAAAATGGCCTTGTTAAGGTCTTTGCTTCATAAGCACAAGGCACAGGGTTTAATTCTGACCCAGGGTTATTGGCTAGGCTTAAAATGGTCCTTTAGGGCAGTTAGTATTCACCTTTGAGCTATGAACTCCCAAAATGATTGTTGCCAGAGTCATACTATATGAACAAAAAGCATGATTATTTCCTTTTGAAAGCAAATAAACAAGCAATTTACAATATAGAGAGCACACCTCTATGAGCAGATTAAGTATTACATTACCTGGGTATTCAGAGGGATAGTAAGCGGAACTTCCACCAGCATGTGACAACAGTGGTGACAAATCCCTTGTGGGTAGCACATATCCTGAGTATGGGCAGGCCGTCCACATCAAAGGACATTATAGTCCCATTGATGTCAGCCCTCGTAAAATCAATAATTGAGTACAATTTACACTTTGTATGTACCTCACCACTCATCTTCCAGGGATGATTTACTCAGGTGTATCACATTTGCCACAGTGTGCTTCCACACAACTTTTTGTTCATACATAAGTATTCTTTGTAATCCATAACCATTATGAGTTGACAGTGTAGACCTCCCTTCAATGTGTTATGCAAGATGCATGTGTGATATGTCTTGCTGTGATGCATCCGGTATATACATAGCAAATTGACAGCATTGATGGCATGGGTTACATATATGCAGGTGTGGATTGTGACATATATTTGCCTTGCAAACCTCCCAACTAGCCAGAACCGCTCCTAATTTAAAATACAAGTGTAACAGTGTCCCTCTTAACACCTCCCAAAATTGGTAATTTTTGAGGAAGTTGCACTTGATTTCCCTCATAGATTACTGACAAATCATTACAGTGGTAGAAATGTGTTCATGCAGAACATGTTAATAACTCACAATCACATATTTTGTATCACTGACACAGATTAACAGTGGTATTACCCTGATATTGTCCATGATTGTGCATGCTTCTGTCTACTGTTGTCCGTAAGCCTGTTGCTATTTGTCCCAATTTGTTGAGATCTATGCTGACATTACATTAATATTCAAGCATTTGCTACATCTTCACAATATGCATATACCCCTTGTTTTATATACTGTCCTTGCTAAATGTCCTCTCCAGTGATCATGTCAGGTTGCTTATATCACAATCACCTCCGCTGATATGTGACCTTGTCTGAGAGTCACATAATACACAAGTAAGTGTGTGATGATATGAATATACCCACACAGGAGGTGTAATCTGCAGTGCATACTTTATTATGTACATATGTGATTACTGTTCATGCTACAACTGTCTTGTCTTTGGGGTGTATGTACATTGACAAGCCCTTATCTGGTGTACACTACCATGCTTCCCTTGCTCTCTTACCCTGTCTTCATTCCTACCATACCTGTCTGTGGCCCTTTTTAATGCATACACTTCCCCCAGAGTATTGTTTTTATAATATAGTCTATGTACCCTTGATGATCATCACCCCAAATCTTTATTTCAGTATGGCAAAAAATGTTTGTAGTGTACTTTGCACTGAGTACACTTTCCTGTTATGTGTTAGTAATGCATTAATATCCTTAAATTAAACCCTAGTAGTCATTGTTGCTGCCCGTGCAATCTTGCAGAACAAGCTTGCCCTTAGGTAAACTTGTCTGCATATTTGAATGAGTTCACACTGCTTTACATGATTTCCTGGCCAGCAACTCCGTTGCCGGCCATGGAACGTCACTTGTATCTGTGTAAGCATGATGCACAGCATGTGCATGCAATTGGCAATGCTGCAAACATATAAACTCCATGCAGGCTTTGCGCTAAGCCTACACAAAGTTTATTGAATCTCTGGGTTCACAGTTTACATATACCATAAAAATGTAAATAAGGTGAGCTGCTGTTTCTGTCTGACTTGCTTTGTATTGTGACTCTCCCTTCTCTGTTGAATAAAGTGTGCATTGTGATCACTACATGAATGGTAGCAAAAACTCTCTTCTGTAGACATGAACTAAACTATCCAAGTGTGCTGCTCTTATTTAATGCAGAAAAGCGAAGGAATGCTAAAAAGTTTTCTACTTCTGCATTACTTAATTTCACACACACATAAACACACACACACACACACACACACACACACACACACACACACACACACACACACACACACACACACACACACACACACACACACACACTTGCACGCATGCATACTTATGAGCAAATGTGAATACACACACACACACACACACACACACACAGACACACACACACACACACACACACACACACACACACACACACACACACACACACACACACACACACTAACATATACACACACACATACAAATAACAGAGGTGCAGAAATAAAGAAACATCTCTAGCATTCGGTGCTTGCTAATCAGCCTTTGATTAAATACTTTGCGCACACTAACCATTATTTGTGATCTGAGTAGTTACGTGATGAAATTTCCTGTCTGGCAGATTATTTGTTGCAGCAGAGAAGAATTCATTTCGAAGCTTTACGTGAATCCTGGTTCAAGCCAGTAATAGTGTACTTTAGGTTCTCATCACACCAGTGTCCTTTTAACCTCATCATATGCTTTTGCATATCATTTGCCCTGAATGACCAGTCTGCTAAAAAGAAGCTGGCATAGCCTTTCAGCTTCATTTTCTGATATGTAATAGGATATGAATCAGCTGATTTAAGCAATATTTTTTTAAGAAATTGGCAAAAGTGCCTTATAGATTCTGCACAGTTCCTGAATGGTTTTCAAATGCCATGTCTGTTAAAGGCTCTACTTAAAACCCTATTTCTTTCATTACATGCACCTTTGACCCCACCAGACCAGTGTCTGGCACTCTTACATCAAGAATTTAATGCAGAAATACTTAGTAACCTTGTCTGCCATGTTGGAAGTCTGTTCATAACTTCTGATATCTGAGGATAACAAAAGAGATTAATACAAAGTAGATTAAAGTGTAATACCTAGTAAAGCTAATCCTCAGGATAGTAAAAAAAAAAAAACAGAAGACAGAGCTGTGCAGTGTACCTACATAAGTTCCTTTCATTAAAATGCTGTGCAGAGCATATTTTTTCAGTTTAAAATTGATCTCGAGCCGCAGCATTTGATCCAAGTGATATTTTTTCCTCTAGCCAGTATTAATATTTGTTCTACTGCAGTGTCACTAGCGAATGTAGCTGTTCCAGCTGTATGAGCAGCTATTCAATTATTAAAGCATGTCTCAACACATGCTGATTTATTGGGGCATTTTAAAAATATGGTGCAAAGTTATAGATAGTGAGATTGCCTATTACAACAAATCCGTTTTTGCCTTGAAGGTTTCAAGGGTGAAGTCCTGCATTTTTCCTGATGCAGCATAAACGGGTCAGCGTCCTCTTTGTTTGCATTTCATTCTTATGGATTTTTCATCATTCTGGAAATTTTACTCTCCACATTAAACGGACAGTATCTCTTTTTTTCTTACGGGCACACACATTCTTCTTAAAATCCAGTGTAATTACTTGAATCTATACAGTTTCTATCAAATGTAATTTTCTTTCTGACCTTTCATCTATTTTCACCTGTGGCACAGTACTTAAATATATGCATTATTTGCTGAAAGTAATTCAGTTTTTGACCCTTTGTCTCTTCTCAGTGCAGTTATCACCTGCTACCTAAAATAAGTCTGAGACTAAGTGAATAGCAATAGGCAGTACTAATACTGCATTTATGTAGCCAAGAAAGTATGTTTGTACTCGACACCTCCTACTAAGAACCTATCCAACACCAAGTCTTAGTTAACAGAGCCTCATTTTCCCTTTAAAATGTTCAGTTGTTCGTGCAAGTAATTTACCAGAAAACCAAAATTTTATGAGAAACAGACCAAAAATACAAAGGAAAAACCAGGACATTCTGCAAAAATCTGTGCAGTTCAGAGGTATGCCTAAGGGAGAGAAATGGACGTCAGCTTCAGACATCAGTCTGACAAGTTGTGGAAGGAAATATGATAGATTTGTTTCCATTTCCATGCAAAGTGCTGACTAAATGATGCTGATGCACGTGTGATTAACTCACACACAGAGTACCCACATTTAGCTCATTGTTCTTTCTAGAGAAGAAGAGTTTATCTAATGATAACATAACCTGCATAAGGGGAGGTACTATGCATCAGACATAATAGTACAAATCTCTGTGGGCAAAATACTACAAAACAGGTTTGTGAACATTTAGTGCTTGGAAGAGGTTAGACACAGGAGTTTAGCTAGTGGGCCATGAGAAGGAGGATCATTAACATGGACTTGCCTGAAGTTTTGCTAAGCATAACAGGTGACCACTGATAACAAGCCTGACCAAGGCATGGGGTGCACAGAAAAAATAATGAAGCAAATAAATAAAGGAAAATAATTACAGATATTTTGTGTCAAATTATTCTGTCAAATTGTGTGGCAATCAGCTTTGATTCTGTAACACATCTTTTCTTTGATCTGAGATTGTAAGATATTAACCATGTTAAGACCAGCTGTTGAAGGGTGTATTTAATATAAGCATAGCCTGCATACACCATCTGGAAGTTCATATACATTCTTCTTTGGGAAGCACAGTGAATTACAAATGGAAAATCGGCTGCTAATCCTCCTTCCCTTTTGTCACTTCCCCCCACAAGGTGATATATGATGTACTATAAGTTGCTATAACCTTGGACTTGGGAATGTTTAGGTGGGGTAATTCAATAGGTGTTATTTATCCTAGACTAGTCCACTTACAATGATCAAGAATTCTGCAAATCAGATTATGTGAATCTCTTTGCAGTCTATTTTCCTTTGACTGTGTGCGGTAACGTGTATTCTCTCATGAATGATTGTTGTTCAGCCTGCCATTACTGCTTTGTAGGAAAAGGAACCAAGCCTACAGCGAGGTCAATCAAGCAATGAAGGAGAGAAAGCAAAGCAATCACAAAAGAGCTCCCTGAATGAATGATAGGTATGCATCATCCATTCTCTGCATTAAACATTTTCTGTCTTACATACAATATAGAGACTATCACATGTTGATGACTAATATAGTCAAACAGAAAGACAAGATATAATAAACAATGAGCTCAGAATGATACTGCAAGGAATTAGGTACATAGTTTTATCTGGTCACTATGTGGGGACGTCAGGGTCATCATCAAAGACAGATGAATTATTAAAGCATAGCCACATAACTGCAATGTAACCTGCTGTCTGTAAAGTCACTAGATGATTCTGTGGAGGTAGGTGCTGGCACAGATTACCTAACAGAAAATGTTCACCTGCATGGCACAATGAGGGTATGAAGTGTTTATTAGAGCATGACAATGGCAGGCAATACAGTGGGAAGACAATGATACCATGGGAAAAAGGTGCAGGTCTAGTGAAACTCATGAAGAAAATTACCCTTAATTTAATTATGGAAACCTGACAGAAACTAAAATCTCACAGTCAAAAACCTCAAAGTGTTGGTATAGGAGAGAAAAGGCTTTACAATTCTAGAGGACGTGCAAGTAAAGGTAGTATTCATATGTAAAAGAGTCCAATATAATAATGCTTAAAAGTGGCAAGAAAACTGTCTTTGACAATGCTGAGCTACTGTTCTAATTTGATTTCAGTTTGCTCATGGCCGCACATTCACTCATACTAACCCATAGATACGTTGGTGACAGGCACATGTACTGAAAACATTGTCTCATGTTGCTGGTAGTTGTCACGATGGTGAGCTTCTCTCTCTCTAGCCTGATAGAAAACATATTAAACTCAAAACTCAGGATACTGAAATAACCTAGCTCAAGCAAATCTGAGCAATGTTATATGCTGTTCTATAGTAGAAGAACATGTTTAAAAACTTGACAAGAAAGAATAATAATAGTGTTAGAATATTTGCCCCTTCTTGCAAGATCCCAATAGGAAAGTATTAAGTAAAAATGGTGAACACGGCATCAAACTTGATTTGTAATAAATGTATGTTGTCTCTCCTAAGTACTATCACTCATTCGATTTCAGTCTACCACATTTACCTTGCTGCAGGTTAGGTGCAACTTGCAAGATGTCTTGATTATTTAAACTACCATAAGGGCCATGCTACATGGAACCATATGCAAATCTGTCCTTTGTCTCTTACCTTTCCTGCAGTCCAATGAAGCATTAATGGCTGGAAAGTTAAATATAAATGAGAAACCTGTGGATTATTCAAGCACATATATCTGAAATATATTTTTACTAACTATTGGCATCATACACAGAAGGTTGGGCAGATATATATATAGTTTCACTTCATAATCTCGAATTACTGAAATCTCAAAATTCAGTAACCCACGACTATGAAGCCGAACCATTTTGAGATTTCAGTAATTCGAGATTATGAAGCAAAACCATATATATATATATCTATGTCCACTATGGAGTTTCGAGATTTCACAATTCAGATGTTCTGAGCATCAGTAGTTAGAACGTTGGGATTATGAAATTTCAAAATTCCAAAGTGGACCAATATATAAATAAATAAATAAATATATATATATATATATATATATATATATATATATATATATATATATATATATATATATATGGGTCTACCTGATAACACTGACACACAAAAACACCGATAATGAAATCACCAGCACCACAAAACCGAAAGTTCAAAAACACGAAACTTTACATGCCCGACAAACCACAATCCCGACAATCAACAAACAAAACAAATCCCCTGTCCAAAAAGCACATACACAACACAAGCACACCAAAAACCTTACAAACCTACACTAAACCTTACATACACAACTATCTATGCACTAACCTTAACCTAAACCCTGACCCTAAGGTCTGCCACTATCGCACACTCACCTAACCCGCGCCCTAACCCTAACTCACTTAACCCGCCCCTAACCCTACAGTCTGTCACTATCGCACACTCACCTGACCCACGTCCTAACCCTAACTCCCTTAATCTGCCCCTAACCCTAACCACACACTTACCTTAACATGTCAGTGTTTTCAGTGTCGGGATTTTCAACTGTCGATCATCTCTGTTGTCGATCTTCTGGTGTTCTCGTCGTCGGCGTTTTGCAGTTTCTGTGTTATCAGGTAGACCTATATATATATATATATATATATATATATATATATATATATATATGGATCCCCATCAGATTATGAAAGTTTCAAAACTTTGAAAGTCATATGGACAATCTGAAACTTCGAAAATATCAAAAATAAAATTAAAAAAAAGTAAAAACTTTTTTTTTTACAGTTTTGCAGGGGCCAAGCCTTCTGCACTCTCCACACCCCCTGCTAATTAAATATACCAACTCTGACATCGGACTACAGATTGGAAAATGGTAAATTTCTCATTATCCACTGTACCACAATTTCCATTCAAAACATTCAAAGTTTCATAACTTTGATCTTATGGTCTTGACCATATGATTTTCGAAGTTTTGAAAGTTTGATAATCTAATAGGGATCCATATATATATATATATATATATATATATAGATATGTATATATATATATATATATATATATATATATATATATATATATATATATATACTTATATCTGAAATGCACTTTAACTACTGGCTTTAATCCGATCACCTAAAGTCAGGCATATGTATCTGAGACACACTTCATTTAACTAGTGGTCTCATGTACAGCTGGTCATTCATATATATCTCAAACAGCCTGTGCACAGAAGGTTAAGCACTTCTGTCTGACACACTTTGTTTAACTACGAGCTCTGTACACAGAAGGGAGGGCACATATAGCTAAAACTCTACTGGTCTTGTGCACACAAGATCAAGATGCTGGCATGCTTATGTTTGGCTGAGTTAGTGAAGCAGGTTTATGAGCAAGCTATAATTGCATATGTCCACCTGGAAAAAAACTGCATGAAAATTAATGCAGCAGACTGATAGAAATGTATTCGCCAGAGTGATAGCTATTTGGGTCACCTCTTGGATACTTTAGGAAGTTGGCTTGCTAATTATAGTGGCTCCTTGGAATTAAACCTACTTTTCCATGGTAAATGAAGCTAGGCCTCTGTAACCTGCCCTCACCCCTAGGTATTACTTAAAGTGCTGTGACACTGACACCACTTGAATACACACCATAATGGCAGATAACTAACAGTACACGAATACAAACTATGATGGCAGAAAAAGACTATTGGTGTGACTGGCTCCACCTATTTTTGGGTTTTAAATAAATTATTGATCTCAGTTAACACTGTTGCTTCTAACATCAGGTTTTTGCATTCTCTCTACTTAATGAATTATATCTTATCAGTTAATATTCTATTTTCCGCCTTTCTAGTATAACTCGCCCACACATAATTTCAAAATGGCAGCTGGATCGATATTTTGCAAAAGATATGTGAGTTTTTTTCTCTTATCCCAAACCTAGTATTGGTAACCATTGCTCTTGTACTTTCTGGTGACACATAACAAGTTGAATTCAAGCCCAAACTGGTCAACTCTGATACAGTCATGCAAGATAAAATAATTCAGAACTGGAACCCTACAAGCATAAACTCATTAGGACAAATGTGTCTGTAGCCATTTCTAATTGTAACAATGCAAACTAAGCACACACACACACACACACACACACACACACACACACACACACACACACACACACACACACACGCAAATGTCAACTGTCAGCCAATCACGCACAAGGAAAATTTTTGCCACATGCAAAAAAAAAAAAAAAAAATCAAATGACATTTTTTTTTGCAGGGAGGCAAGCCCCCTGTACCCCCAACCCCCTGCTAATTATATATACTAATTCTTAGATCTCCGGGGAAAGGAAATATTCTTTCAGCTGGTGATTTCAAATCTACCACACCTGTCAACTATGCATATGTCAACCAAAACTTCAAAACTAAAAAAAAAAAAAAAAATAAAATAAAAACATTTTTTTTTTTTTTTACGTTTTTGCAGGGTGGGCAAGCTCCTCTGTACCTGACACACCCCCTGCTAATTAAATATACCAACTCCAAGATCATGCAACAGTGAGGAAAATGGTAAATTTCTCATTCCATGCTGTACGGTGATCTACATTCGAAACATTCGAAGTGTTAAAACTTCCATCATATGGTCTTGACCGTATGATGTTTGACATTTTTAAACTTCGGTAATCTGATAGAGACCCATATAGATGTATATATAGATGTATATATATATATATATATATATATAGATATATATATATATATAGATATATAGATATGGCTATTTATTTCATTGTTCCAACTGTGATTGTTGACAGACCTTGAAAAAAAATCAGCCATTCCTGTCAACATTGTTAATATTAAGTTTTACATGCACCTACTCCATTAGATATACATTTTTCAGGACTTAATTTACTGACTTTAAATCTCATTCTCTTTTCCTCAATTAAGGGAGAGCCTGTCCTGCCTAGAAAACCTCTAACTGAAGCTGGACATGGTATAACAGAAATAATTTTTGTCAGTCACCAGTGAACCCTTGCAATTTCATATCCAATGATATTTTCTAAGTGGTCTGCACAGCCTTCACATACTGCAGCATAAGTTTGATCAGTGAACTGAGTGAAAAAGAGCCAAAAGAGCAGAACTCTTGGAAATACTATTCTTAATATATCACAAGTCTGCTGACCTTAATGTTTTGCACAGCTATCCTAGTAATCCTTCTAAAATAAACTTAACCCTATATCTGATGAAATCCAGCAGCTTTTTCATTTTCAACTATAGCAATAACAAATCAGTAGGCATTTGACTTTGATCTATGACATTCTAAGTCATGTTTATTTGTATTTCTTGAGATGTAAGTGAAGTTAGTATGGTTTAATCTTATTTACTTTTCAGATTATATGTGAAATCGAGACTGTTATAATATCATCAGCAGTGGTCCCTGTTGGAAGTAGAAGACCCCATCCTGTGCTTTAAAAAAAAATAAATTCCAATTTAATGGAAAAAAAGAGAATTATAAAACCCACTATTACACACTGGAAGTGTTTTATGTTGAGAGCTTCAACCCTGCACTCCCTGATAATGGTTGGGTGTCTTCCATAATCCTGGTGTATATACACATATGCACATGGACACGTGCACGTGCGTATACACACACTCACACACACACACACACACACACACACACACACACACACACACACACACACACACACACACACACACACCTCCATACTCACACATAAACTCTGAGATCACAGGCCACATTTTCAGTTCTGGTGGTCTAAGTACCCCACTTACAGCCATCAGTATTTCAGCATCAGCCAACATATGGCCTTGCATGTGAATATTTAAAATAAGCAGAATAAATAAAATTAGACCAGCAAGAGTTGATGCAGTTCCACTATAAATGTCAAGAGGAGTTTAAGCACAATTATATCTTTTGCAAGTCTTTTCTTTATTTAGTTTCCTACCTTTTCATTCAGTTACAGAAACTGTAATGTATAAGGATGCCATGGTTTGCAGAGTCAAAACCATTGCAGAGATCCATATATGCTGCACCCTTTGGCTGAACTTACACAAATCTTACTGACAGATCTTCAAAGAAAGCAGCCATCTTTGTCACCGATCATCACTGCATTATATATACAAGGTGACTGATAATGTAAAACTGTTTTACAAATACACTGCAGCCTATAGCAGCTGTATTACCCAAGCAATATTACGTTCCTTATTATATCACACTGAACAATCACTCATATTTAAACATGATAAACAATTAGATATTTTGCAGTTATTTGAGAAAATACACACATTTAAATAAATATAAATACACCAAACATTTCTTGGGATCACTGCTTTAATATTAATTAAATCACTCTCACATCTGTGTTATGTTCTAAAAATTCAGTGTGTCTGTATATATATATATATATATATATATATATATATATATATATATATATATATAAAATCTATATAAGTGAAATGCTCAAATATCGACATCAGTTTTGTCTACACAATTTGGTCAGAACAGCTAGTCAACAGGCACATGAGATTGCCAGTCCCCAAGGTTTTAGAATGTACCTTTACCTCAGGGATTTTGTGATCTTGGACTTATTATATGTAATTAGCAGGGGAGCTTTATTTTCCTGCTCCTAGCTTGATCCTTAGATGTTGAAAGGTATTTCAGCTGTTTGACTAATGGTAATGGATCTATCTATCTGTGACAACAGCAGGTAGTGCCAGCCATACCAGGTGAAGTAAAGCAGTGGATGTATGACTTGTGCCAGCACAGCTAGCTGGAGTTTTGTAAATAATTATATGCCATTTGTATATCAAACTGATCTGTACAGATGCTTGTGCTGCAAATGTATTTGTGAGGTTTGCTTGTGTTAAAATGCATCAACAGTGCACCCTGCTGGAATGAAAAGAAATGTACATGTATTATTGTAACTGAATTAAATGCATATGTTTTAATAGAGGATACTGGGACAGCAAAGGTTAACTTTAAGAAAAATAAGGGACATGTAAATGAGCTGTTAAACCATTAAAATGGTACCCCACAATGCTGAATAGGACCGGAGATGATGGGTCTGGAAGAAACCTTTGCTCATTAGCTCAGAAAAAGAGGGGAAATCCCAGGTACAGCCATAAACATTTAATATGTATATTGTAGCTATCTATGCCAAATTACTGTCTCAGCTTCAAAGGGGGTTACTGTGAGAACCTAGAGTCAGATGACCAGATGAGGTCTTTCTGCAAGCCATCTTGGATATTACAATTTTACAAGGCGTAATCTCTGAGGAGAGTAGTTTACTGTGGGGGACCTGACTAGAAAGATTGCTCAAGTATTTAATTGTGCCTTTCTCTATCAAGTAAGTTATCAGGGATTAGTAATTCTCTTAGATTCAGTCAGGAATATAGTGAAGCTAAATTTAGATATTGTTTTTTTGTATGAGTCTATCCATCAATATTGTTTTCAATATTTCCTTTAATATGAACTCTGTAGTTTACTGTTAAATATATATTCAGTATTTTCATTATCTTGTATTATTTATTATTAAACATATTTAAAATGTTTATTGTATCTGGTCCTTTTTAGAAATTCTTTAGCCTTTGAGAGTGCTCTTAGTTATTTGGTGACACTATGTGGGCCACTCAAGAAGACCTAGCTGTTTTGGTGAACTACTACCATTTGTATTAGTATTAATATTACACAGTATAATTGGACACCCCTTGTTAAGGGCCTTAGAGTAGCTGATTATGGAGTATCTGGTGGGGGTAATAACTACTTTATACTCTGGGTAAATCTGTGCCAGCCTTTTCCAGGTGTGTGTGTGTGTGTGTGTGTGTATGTGTGTGTATGTGTGTGTCAGCTATTTGGAGCAGGGACAACAAGCACTGGGCTTACAGAGAGGGTGCTGGAGGTCTTGGCTTGGACACTCAGCTGAGGACCTAACCCTACAGTTGTACCAGCAAGGAGTCATATTGGGGACCTGGAGGGAAACAGATAGAGAGATCCAGACCCGACTGAGTGTGTTTCCTGTGTGCTCTTAAGGGAAATTGTGCTTGATGTAGAGAGGTCTGCATCTGGAAATACTGAGTGTACCCATTTGTATTCCAAGTGCACATCCCTCTTCAGTGTCAGTGGTGAGGATTCAGGTTCCTTGGTTACTGACCCAGTGTGAAGATGTCACATATTGGTTGGCGATGGTGGGACCATCACGCATCACATACTGGCAAGCAGAGGCGTGGATATTAATTGAGCACCTGTAGCCTGTAAGCAGTTGTCACTAAAAAAGGTGTGTGCACTCTCAAGCAGTCACAAAGTAGACCTTCAGAGTTTCATATCACAATAGTTTTATTTATTTACTCATTCTTAGCTTAGTTAGTCAGGGAGAGCTGGCAAAGACGTCAGCAGAGGATTATGGCAAGCTGACAAGGAACCATTTGACTGAGATCTGCCAAGCCAAAGGACACTGGTGCATGCCAATCTGAGTATAGGGGAAATGATTGCAGCCTTAATCACAGCTGCAGCACAGACCAGCAACTAGGAAGACAACCAGTCTGGCATTGGGGATGTACAGCTCTCAGAAACAGCACAGTTCATCTTTTCCTCAGAGGACTTAAAAACCCATCTGAGTTAAAGAGACATGAACTGGAGGCTAAATGTTTGGCACTAGAATTCTCAGAGAGACTGTATCATTTGGAGGATGAAGAAAAAGAAAAGCACCGTCAACATGACAGGAATCTGCTGACTCTTCGCCAGGGTCATGGAGGTAATGGGGAAGGAAATAACTGAACCCCAGAAGCAATAAAGGTCAGTAAATTTCTACCACAATTTATAGAGGGTGATAATTTTGATAGTTTTATTCATGTATTTGAAAGGGTATGTAAATGATATAATGTTGATCAAGGGCTCTGGGTACAGTTCCTTACCCTCTTACTCCATGGTGAAGCTGTAAACGCTGTTTCTAAATTGTTTGATACTGATTGCTTATGCTACAGTTAAAAAATATTTATTAACACCTGAAGCTTACAGAATAAAGTTTCATGAGCATAGATGCAAGACAGATGAAAGTGTATGTGATTATACTGCTGAGTTAAGCACTTATTTTCACAGGTAGGTGAGTGGGTGCCAGGTCACCACTTTTCAAGGGCTGGCATACCTTTTAGTGAGGGAACAAGCCCTTAGCACTTTGCCTGAGGACATGAGAATCTGGTTGGAAGAGAGGGGAATGCAGCTCTGCAGATGAACTGGGGAAAAAAGAAGATCTCTACTTAGCAAGCAGGGTATCACTGCACAGGAAAAGAATACCCAGTACTGCACATGGATATAAGGGAACTCATGGTGGGCAGCCTAAATCTCCTAAACAGAGTTTGCTGGTAATAGGGGGAAGCCACAAGTTCAGGTGAATGACCAGGATCAAGGGTTAAATATTTTAAATGTAACCAGTGGGTCCATGTAACATATAAATGTCTATGGAAAGAAGGTGGGGAATAAAAGGTGGGGGATCCAGCAGGTGGGTATAACAGAATGCCAGTGGTAAGTTGTCGGGAGACAACAGGGGTACCAAACTACCATCAGAGTTTGTATTCTATCTTGGTGGATGGAAAACAGGCTAGTGCCAAGAAAGACACAGCTTCTGATATAACCATTGTGAAGCTTGCAATGGTTAAAGAGGAGCAGTACTTGCTTGGGCAGTCCACCCTAGTCAAAGGATTAGGAGGGATCCCATTCCAAAGGCCTTTGGTCAGGGTTCACCTTGATTGGGAGGGCAGAAAAGTAAGCAAGCAAGTAGATGTATTTGAGGACATCCCTGGAGATGTCTTTATAGGGAATGATTTTGATAATGCAGTAACTTGTGTGTATGCAGTGACATGCAGTCAGGCTTGGAGGCAGGCAAGTGGATCTGGTAGCCTGAGGGAGACCCAGACAGACCACACTCCTGAAGCCAGGACTGGTGATGTGGTTAATTCAGGGAGGGAACTACCCTGTAGCAGTGAGCCTGAATGTGAGTCACAGCTGCTGGTGGATACTGATGCTCCCCTGGACAGTGCAACTGCAAGGGTAGAAGTGAATGGTGCTACCCAGGCTGACAGTGTGGCACCACTGTCAGAAGATACCAGACTTCCTGTGGAAAGAGACAAAGATAGAGTTGAGACAGGCTGGCTCTCAGACCCTACATTACAAGGCTTGAGGGAGGTAGCTAGGGAGGCACTTGATTCTCAATGAAAAAGGGAGTCTGTACACTGGAATAAAGGGTTACTGTATAGAGAGTGGACCCCTGAGGGAGGGCTAGAGGGTGAGGTAATATAGCAGTCGGTAGTGCCCAGAGCTTACAATCTGGAACTTCTAGCCATAGCCCATGACATTCCTTTTCCAGGTCATATGAGCATAAAGCATACCAAGAGATGTATTATGCAGAATGTTTATTGGCCTGGGATTGCCAGGGATGTACAGGGTATTGCAGGACCCGTAAGCAGTGTAAAAAAGTAGGCATGGCAGGAGACAAGGTCAAAGCTCCTTTGATGCCATTGCCTGTGACTGAGGAGCCATTTCAGAGCATAGCTATGGATATTGTGGGGCCTCTGAGTACCCCAATTTCCACAAGGAAGAAGTATATCCTAGTGGTAGTAGATTATGCTACTAGATACCCTGAGGTGGTGGTTCAGTCCTCCATTGAGGCAGAGAAGGTGGCAAATGCTTTCCTAAAGATTTTCAGCAGGGTAGGTTTCCCAAAAGAAATACTGACTGAAAGAGGTGCCAATTTCATGTCAGACCTGCTGGTTTGTCTGTGGGAGCACTGTGGGGGGAAGCACATAAAAACACCCCATACCACCCCCAGACTATTGGTTTTGTGGGGAGGTTAAACTCTACACTAAAGACTATACTACAGGCAATTGCAGACTAGTTTAAGAGAGAGTGGGGCAAATATTTGCCACATCTGCTGTTTGCTTACAGTGAGGTACCCCAGGAATCCACAGGTTTTTCACCCTTTGAGTTGCTATATTGGCATGGGGTGAGGGGACCTCTAGATCTGATTCATGATGAGTGGGAGGGTGAGTGTGAATCCAACATAAAGTCTATTGTAACATGTTCTAAACCTCAGGGCAAGGCTCAGAGAGCTCATGAGACTGGCCCAGGCGAACCTGTCAGGAGCCCAACAGCAGAAAAAGGTTTGGAATGACAGGAATGCTCAAGCCAGAGAGTATGTTGGACAGCAGGTGATGGTTTTCATTCCTGTCAGACACAATATGCTGCAGGCAGCTTGGGAGGGACCCTTCAAAGTGGTAAGGAAAGTCAGTGATGTTAACTACATTGTAGAACTGGTAGGCAGGAGGCTAGGGCACAAATTAGACCATGTTAACATGACAAAACCTTACCATAATAAGGAGGCTCTTGTGCTGAGTATTTACAGTGGATGGCAGGAGGAGTCTGAGGAGGATCTGGTGACTGATCTCATTAAGGCTTGGACTGACACCTCAGTGGAAGGGGTAGCAATGTTGCAGCGGTTATCCTTTACCCAGGTTCGAGAAATCCAACCAGTGTTATGGGAGTTTGAGAACATGTTCACTGAGAAACCAGGGTGCACCCAGATGGTGTAGCACCATTTGGATACAGGACCCCAAAGACCTATCAAGCAGGCCCCTTAATGGGTGCCTGAGTGAGTCAGACAGACTCTGAGGGTGGCGATACAGAAGATGTTGGAACTGGGCATAATCCAGGAGTTCAGCATCCCAGGGCCTCCCCAGTGGTGCTGTTACCAAAGAAGGATGGCAGCACCAGGTTTTGTGTGTACTACTGAAGACTAAATAGTCACATAGAGTCAGATGCCTACTGCTTGCCTAGAACAGATGAAGTCTTAGAGAAGCTGGGTGGGGCTAAGTATCTGACCACTATTGATCTCACCAAGGGCTACTGTCAGGTGCCTGTGACTCCCAGTGCTAGGGAGAGGTCAACCTTTGTGACTCATTGTGGCTTGCATGAGTTTACAAAGATGTTACTTTCCAGAGGCTGCTAGATCATATTCTAGCAGGAGCAGAAGATTATGCCCTTTCTTACCTGGATGATATTGCTTTCTACAGCCATTCCTGGCAAGAGGACCTTCAGGATGTCAGGGAGGTGCTGGGCAGACTGCAAAGGGAAGAGTTGATCATTAAGCCCAGTAAGTGTCAGGTGGGTATAGCAGAGGTCTTCTACCTGGGGTATAGAGTGATGGGTGGGAAGATCAGGTCAGAACCTGCCAAAATGGAAGCAATTCAGGCATGACCTGCTCCTGTTACCAAAAAGCAGGTGAGGGCATTCTTAGGGATAGTGGGGTACTATAGAAAGTTTGTTCCCAATTATAGTACAATAGCTGCTCCCCTCACAGACCTGACAAGAAAAAACAAGCCAGATAAAGTAGTGTGGACCCCAATATGTGAGCAGGCCTTCCAGAAGCTTAAAGGAGTTTTGGTAGGACCCGCTCTGTTGACCAGTCCAGATTACAGCAAAGAATTTGTTGTGCAGGTGGATGTTTTAAACCATGAGGTTGGGGCTGTACATAGGTTTCTTCAGAGTGAGAAGACCACCCAGTGGTATATCTCAACTGTAGACTAAAACCTAGGGAGGAATGTTATGCAGCTGTAGAAAAGGAATGTCTAGCATAGTATGGGCACTGGGGAAACTTCATTCTTATCTGTATGGAAGGAAATTCACTGTAGCTACAGAACACAATCTCTTAACATGGCTACATAGAGCCAGCCATCAAAATGTTAAGTTATTAAGGTGGAGCTTAGGGTTGCAGGCAAATGGCATGACATTACAACACTGTAGTGGTTTCAGCAGTGCCAATGCAAATTAGCTCTCGAGACAAGGAATGAGGTCACATATTCTCTGATAGGCTTATTTTTCTCAAGCCATGTTTCTCAAGGGTCACTTGAAAAACTAGCTTGAGTCTTCAAAGGGGAGAGAAGTGTGACAATAGGAGGTACTGCCAGCTATGCCAGGTGAAGTAGGCAGTGGCTGTATGACTCCTGCCAGCAGAGCTAGCTGGAATTTTGTAAATAATTATATGTCATTTGTATATCAAACTGATCTGTACAGATGCTTCTGCTGAAAATGTATTTGAGGTTTGCTTGTGTTAAAATGTATCAACAGTGCACCCTGCTAGAATGAAAAGAAATGTACATGTATTATTGTAACTGAATTACATGTTTATGTTTTAGTAGTACACTGGGACAGCAAAGGTTAACTTTAAGAAAAATAAGGGAAATGTAAATAAGCTGTTAAACCATTAAAATGTCACCCCACAGTGCTGAATAGGACTGGAGATGGTGGGTCTGGAGGAAGCATTTGTTCATTAGCTCAGTAAAAATAGGGGAAGTCCCAGTTACTGCTATAAACATTTAACGTGAGTATTGTATCTGTCTATGCTAAATTTCTGTCTCAGCTTCAAAGGGGGTAAATATGAGAACCTAGAGTCAGGTGACCAGATTAGGTCATTCTGCAAGCCATCTTGGATAATATATTTTACAAGGCATAATCTCTGAGGAGAGTATTCTGTTGTGGAGAATCTGATTAGAAAGACTGCTCACATATTTCATTGTGCCTTGCTCTATCAAGTAAGTTATTAGGGAATAGTAATTCTCCTAGATCCAGACAGGAATATACTGAAGCTAAGTTTAGAAATTGTTTTCTTTATTTGCATGAGTCTGTTCATCAATATTATTTTCAATATTTCCCATGATCTAAACTCTGTGGTTTACTGTTAAATCTATATTCAGCATTTTCATGCTTTTTGTTATTTATTATTAAATATATTTAAAACTTCTATTGTGCCTGGTCCCTTTTAGAAAGTATTTAACCTTTGAAAGTGCTTATTTTTATTTGGTGACACCGTGTGAGCCACTCCAGAAGGACTAGATGTCTTAGTGAGCTGCTACCATTTGTATAAGTATTAATATTACACAGTATAATCGGACACCCTTTGTTAAGGGCCTTAGAGTAGCTGATTGTGGAGTGTCTGGTGGCGGTGATGTCTACCTTATACTCTGGGCAGAAGGGGACACAGCAGGTAAATCTGTGCCAGCCTTTTCCAGGTGTGTGTGTGTGTGTGTGTGTGTGTGTGTGTGTGTGTGTGTGAGTGTGTGTGTGTGTATGTGTGTGTGTGTGTCTGTGTGTGTGTGTGTGTGTGTGTGTGTGTGTGTGTGTGTGTGTGTGTGTGTGTGTGTGTGTGTGTGTGTGTGTGTGTGTGTGTATGTGAAAAATCATATCTCACAGTGTGTGTGTGTGTGTGTGTGTGTGTGTGTGTGTGTGTGTGTGTGTGTGTGTGTGTATGTGAAAAATCATATCTCACAGTGTGTGTGTGTGTGTGTGTGTGTGTGTGTGTGTGTGTGTGTGTGTGTGTCTGCTACTTGGAGCAGGGACACCTAGCAATGGGCTTACAGAAAGGGTGCTGGTGGTCTTGGCTTGGACACTTGGCTGAGGAAATAACCCTAAACCTGCACCAGTGGGAGTCTTATCGAGGATTGAAGAGAGACAGATAGAGAGATCCAGACCCTGGAATGAGTGTGCTTCTTGTGTGCTCTTAAGAGAAATTATACTTGATGCAGAGAGGCCTGCATCTTTAAATACTGCGTGTACCCATTTGTGTTCCAAGTGCATGTCCCTCTCCAGTGTCAGTGATGAGGATTCAGACTCCTTGATTACTGGCCAGGCGTGGGGATGTCATACTATCTGTCTATCTATGTGTTTGTGTAAGTATATAATAAACATATATTAAACATAGTTTTTACTTCTTAACCTTCAGAAAGAACAAAACATTATTTTATTCAAATCTTAAAGTTATAACTTTGAACTCACCTTGACTTCAAAAGGCTGAAATTAATAACAAGGTTTTCCTTAACTGCACAAAAAAAGAAACAAAAGGAAAACATTGCAAATGTAACATGATCAGTGAAGTGATCATCAACTTGCAGAAAGTTGTGTAAGCAAAGATATATCTGTTAGAGTGTTACAGACACAAGTGGAGACATCTGTTATACAACAGCAAAAGGTGACAGATAACATTGGGCAACAGCTTATGATAAGAAGGCACACATTATTCTCTCTCTCTCTCTCTCTCTCTCTCTCTATATATATATATATATATATATATATATATATATATATATATAAAACTTATTTAAAACTGTCAATCACTAAATCTACTTCTGCATCTTAACACTTCCTTTTATTGAATACTGAAAATATATCTCAAACAATTGAAAAAGGACAGCAAATTATATATATATATATATATATATATATATATATATATATATATATATATATATATATACATATTTTTTTCCTTAAAGGATGCCAACAACAATCTGCTGACCGGTCCACATGACATCAAAGGTAGATGGAAGGAGTACATCTAACAGCTTCTGAATGAAGAAAACCCCACAAGTACTACTGCCCAATTCACAGCCTAACATGACAGATGAAGAAGAACTCATTCTAAAACAAGTAAGAACAGCAGTAAGGAAAATGAAGTCATGGAAGGCAGCAAGGTCAGATGAAGCCACAACAAATATAGGTTCATAGGTTCATAGGTGTGTTCTAGGCTAATGGCCCTGGAGCCTTTACAAGTCTAGCCCATAGGATTAACCTGACATCGTGCCACCCGACCTTGGTTCCCAGTGCCTCTGTCGAGTAGAGCCACTGGAGTGATCCCCAGGGTGAATTTTCTATTTCCCATCCACTCATCAAGATTTTTCTTGAAGAGTGCCAGTGAGGTGCTCTGTTTGACATGTATGGGAAGTCTATTGCATAGCAGTCTCAGGGTTATGAACCTGTCCCTCCAGCTTGTTCTGTTGATTGTGATAATGAGGTTGAGGTCTCTGGAGCATGTGGTGCGGAGAGATTGAGATTTTTTTAGCTGTAGCATTTCTAACAGAGCTGGGTCAGACATGGATTTGTAAGTCAAGCAGAGATCGCCCCTACGTAGGTGATAGGAGACAGAAAATAGTTGGAGTTTTTTGAGTCTGTCCTTATAGGACAAGTGTTTAAGGCCTAGGATCCTCTTTGTGAGGTACTTGTGAGGCCTCTCCAGTTGTTGCTGGTGTTTAGTGAGGTACATGCCAAATGGGGCATTGTACTCGATGATTAGTCTAATGAGGGAAGAGTAGAGGGAGGCAATGACCTCTTTCTTCCTGGATGCAAAACCCTTAGTAATGAGATGTGCCACATAGAAGGACTTTCTGACAACAGTGGCAATGTGGTGGTCAAAAGAGAGGTTGCTGTCAACCTGTGTTCCCAGATCTCTTATAACTCCTTCTGTGTTATGATCAAGATGTGGGGTTAGTTAAGGGAGAAATAACTCTAGAGACTACACAAAGCAGTATAGAGAGAAAGGCATGTCACAAATGACTGGAGTGTAAACATTTGAATGCCAGTGTACAAGGACAAAGGGGACATTCACAAATGTGGATAGTACAAAGGTATCTAACTCCTGTCATACCACATAAAAGCTCTAAAGAGGATAATTGATTAAAGAATACACAGAGTTGTACAAAGTAAGATAGGAGATAAGCAGTTCAGATTTAGGTCAGGATGCAGCAAAACAGATCTAATGTTTGCACGGAGGCAGATAGTGAAGAAGAAGCAGAAGATAAGGAAAGAATCTAACTAGTTGTCAAAGGAAAAATATACTTTAAAAATTATCAATACATGGTAGGTTCAGGTTAAGGCACTTTAATCTTGCAGCAAGGAGACAAAAATGTGCTAATACAGAGTTTGTCTAACTAGAATCAGGAAATGCAAGCATTTTTATACATTTTCTAATAAGACATTGCCTACCAAGCTGATGTAGCAAATCACAAGTTTTAACATCATCATTACGTAGTAATTGTTTTTGTAAATTTCTGCTTGTACTATCAATTTTTGTGAGAAACTTCCTAAGAAAAACAATGTGGCCTTGGCTACCACCGGTTAGATATATGCAATGTTACCATTCAAGGTACTATGGCTAATTTGAGCACAAAGCAAGTATAGATTGCAGTTCATTTCTCCAACAGTTCTCTTGTTTGTTTTATCTCTTCCTTTTGCAGCTGTGCATGTTCTCATACTTCGAACAGAGCTAATTGTTCAAAATCATTACATTATAGAATATGGCATTGTTCATTCATTGCTTCCTGACCTAGCAGATAATCACCTGCATCTCAACTACATTTCCAAAAGGCATAAACATGAATTTTGCTGTGCTAGCAGTTACTAGGTCAGAGGGCATCTTGCAAGTTTCAAAAAGCATACTGCAGTTTGAAAAGCATCTTTTAGTCTCATATAAAACTAAGCTGTATATAAAATAGTGCATATAAAATAGAATGAAAAACGTGTTAACTCATTTAGTTTCTAATTAGCATTAAGCACACACATTAATACATATTTTTCTGACATTTCCCCCCTGTTAATACTTTTTAATTATATTTTCAAAAGCATAAACAGTTTGCTTCTTCTCTTAACCTCTTCTATTCAGGATTTGCAGTTAAGGGAGTCATTCAGTTTAAACTTATGAAAGTGTTTCACTTTTCAACAACTCTTCAGTTTCAGTACTTTGATACAAAGTCTCAGAAACTGACATATCTATAAAATCTTTGATTAATTTTTTCATGCAGGGAATACCACAAGAAATGCATGCTCCTAATAGGAGTAATCCTACACAAATGGCAATCAGGATGTTCATTAGGATGGAACCCCACCCCCCCAAACAGATTCTGGAAAAAGACCGTCAGAGGGTTTGGGCCTGGTTTGGTCATGATCGACACTTGCTGGATCACCTCAAGATGGTCGTTTATCTCATGCTGGTTGTCAGGAATATATGAACAGCATTCTTCTTTGATTAAAGTGCACGTACCACCTCTCGCCGCTAGGGTGAAGTCGAGAGCCATGCGGTTCTGAAGCACCACAGTTCCCATAGCATTCAGTTCATCAGTCACTAATTCGAGAGCAGAAAAAGTTGCATTGCTCATAACTTTGAGAAGTTTAGACAGTTTTCTCAGCTCCCAAATTGATTTTACTGCACCATATGCAGGGGCTATGCCTGCCCACGATATAATGATGTCACTCAAGTCCATGTGTGTCAGTTTATCCTTGTTTTTTACGGAGTTATGGTTTCTCCACCCTGCTTCGATTTGTCCCACTGGATTCTCAGGTCTCTTAATTGGACTTCTAGGTTTACTGCTGACCTCTCTGACATTTCAAAATTTTCCCTGAGGCAAAGCTGCAGTGTGTCGCATGGCCAGAACCAGGTAACCCAAAAAACAACTGCCAGACCAATTCTCAGGTAGCCATTTATATGCTTTTTTCCCACAAACAAAATAACAATTCTCTACTTTAGTATTGATATAAGCTTGCCCTGCATGAAACATTTTCTTATCAATAACAGAAAGCTGCTTTAAAAGAACAGGATTATGCTGTGTTTCGTTAACATTTCTATGCATCTTCTCAAAATATGCATCATAGTTTGTATCACAAATAGTTTTAGTCTTACTGGCTTTAATATGACATTTGTAAGAAACGGTCACATTGCATTTGCTCCAACCCACCTGAATAGCGTCATTTTTGTAAAAACATACAATCCCTTTTTGTGTAACGGGTAGGTACAATGCTATTTTGTCTTGTGATTTCACAGGTGTAGTATCAAAAATCAAGTTTTCCCAGGTCTCATTGACCCCTAGGGGGACAGCAGTCATCAATAATCCCCAGTATGCTGTTGGTATAGCTTTGCAAATCCAGCAGTTCGAAACATTAAAAGTCTCAGCATACACATATTTAATTGCTTGGTAAGTGTTAAAGTTTGGATTCCAGTCTATGAGTAATGCATCACGTTTGTTCAGTTCAACTCGTGTGGCTGGGAAAAGGAAAGGCCACAGCAAAAAGATCAATGTTATCAGTATAGCTATCAGAATAATCATGCAAATTTTCTGAGGTTGTTCTGCATCTCTGTTTACTCTATACCTGGTCATTTTGTTCTCGTTGTACAACAGTAACAAGGTTTTTGTCCAGTTCAAAGTTCTTAACCAGTTTACAGTGTGTCAGATGAATCCAGGACGCTTGCTCTGCAATCTTGACTGCAGTGGGTGTTGACAGTAACACCTGGTACGGTCCTTCCCACTTCGGAGAACTCCAGTTCTTTTTCTTCACAACCTTCACCCAGACCCACGTGCCTGGGGTTATTGCTGCTTCCGATGGTGTGGTTTGTTCTTTATCTTAAACAGAATTTAACTGCAAAAGTTTGTTATTCAAAAATCGCCTCATGTACTCTGCAAGTGAACTGCCAGCCTCCTGGTCTGCAGGCATGAGAGGTTTCCACTGAGGTGTATAATATGCCCTCCCAAACAGAATCTTAAAAGGAGTTAACCCTTTTACATTTGGATCAGTTCTCATACTCAACAGTGCCAGAGGTAGACAGTGCACCCAGTTTTTTTGTGTCTCACTAATCACTTTCCTAAGCTTGTTTTTCAAAACTCCATTGTGCCTTTCTACTGATCCTGCAGATTGAGGGTGGTATGCGCAATAGTTTTTCAGAGAAATCCCGAAATAACGACTTAGTTGTTGCATAGTTTGATTTACAAAGTGTGTGCCATTGTCACTATAAATCTTTTCCGGTATACCAAATCTAGGAATAATTTCTTTAACAAGGACTTTTGCAACAGTAGCTGCATCTGGATTTTTTGTTGGAAAAGCTTCCACCCATTTGGAAAACATATCAATAATGACAAGGCAGTACTTCTTATTTTCGCATTTGTTCAGCTCTATAAAATCCATACAGATAGTATGGAATGGATATGGTGGTGTAGGGAAACTCCCTTGCTTAGGGTTTAATGCCCCTTGTGCATGATGCTTGTTACAAACATGGCATGCTGCACAAAACTTTTTTGTGTAGTTTGTAAATCCATATGTCGTGAACACTCGATTCACTAACTGTACCATCCCCCCTGTTGAGACATGGCACTGTCCATGGCTCAACAAAGCTGCATATCTAAACAAGTTAGATGGTAAAATCAGTTTCCTCTGTTTGGAGATGTACAGTCCTTTCTCAAGGATTTCTCCTCGTTTTATCCATTTTTGTTTTTCTTCATTTGTAGTAAGTGTCTGCATTGTTTTTAACATTTCTAAGTCTAAAATCTCAGATGGTTGTAATTCCTCACTCAAAAGAAATACTTCTGAAGCTGAAGCTGCTTGTTTTGCAGCTGTGTCAGCACTCGCATTACCTTTTGAAATCCTATCCTGTTGCTTGGTATGAGCTACGCATTTGCAAATAGCTACTTTCTGAGGTAACTGAATAGAGTCTAACAAATCTAAAATAAATTGCACATGGTTAATTGGTTTACCAGTAGATGTTATCATTCCTCTATTTTTCCACTGCTGCGCAAAAACATGTACAGTAGAAAAAGCATACTGGCTGTCAGTAAAAATATTCACTCGTTTTCCCTTTGCCAAGGTACATACCCTTGTTAAAGCAATCAGTTCTGCTGCTTGTGCAGATAAGTTGTGTGGTAAAGACTTTGCTTCTAAAATCTCAGTATCAGAAACTACTCATACCCCACTAGATTCTGTCCTGCAGGACCCCTCCTACATGAGCCGTCCACATAGTATGTCACCTCAGCATCATCCAAGGGAACATCCGTAAGATCTTTTCTAGGTAGTGTCTTTTGCTCAATCTCCTGCAGGCAGCAGTGTGGTTTGCCATCTGCAGGGGTTGGGAGCAAGGATGATGGATTCAAAGTTGTGCATTATTCAACTGTCATATGAGGTTGGCTCAACAGTATAGTCATACAGGAAAGATGTTTAGCAGGAGAAAGATATGCTACTTTTTCTTGCAGTAAAATAATCGCAAATGCATGAGGCACTTTCAATGTGAGAGGGTGGAATAACACTACTGAGGCTGAAGCCTGCACTGCCATTGCAGCTGCGACTACTGCTTGTACACAGTGGGGCAGGGATCGCGCCACTGGGTCTAGCTGTGATGAATAGTAAGCTATGGGGCATTGTTTGTCCCCATGCTGTTGTGTTAACACTGATGTTGTGTAACCTTGCTTACAATCTACAGTTTGGAAAAATTGTTTATGATAATTCGGTAATCCTAAAACTAATGAAGAAGCTATCAGTTGTTTCAATTTTCAGAAAGCAGATTCGGCTTCTGGTGTCCACTGTAATAAATCTTGTGCTGCCATAGGCTTTTTGCATATCAAGTTGGTCAGTGGAGCAGATTCCAAGGCATAGTTCGGAATCCAACTCCGACCAAAGTTAGTAGTACCCAGGAAGGACATCATTTCCTTCTTGGTAGTTGGTTTAGGTGCTTGTAATATTGCTGTTTTTCTGTCTTCATCTAATATTCTGCCTTCTTTGGATATTACATATCCCAGGTATTTGACCTGTTTTTTCCAAAGTTGTAGTTGTCCTTGAGTGGCTAAAAATTGTAATAATGCTATAGTATCCTCCCTGCATTCTTGCTGGGTGGGGGCTGCCAGCAGAATGTCATCTACATAAAGTAAAATCTGACTTCCTTTCGGTGGGACAAATCCTGCCAGGTTACTTGCCATTTCTTGTGCGAATATTGTTGGACTTTCACAATATCCCTGTGGTAGTCGCATATATGTATACCTTTTCCCATGAAATGTAAATTCAAACCAATGTTGGCTGTCAGGGTGTATCGGTATTGAGAAAAATGCATTGCTAATATCTACCACAGAAAAATACTTTTGTTGAGGTTTCAAATCATTTAATAAGGTATGTGGATCTGGCACCGTAGGTGCCCTGGGTATAACTGCGTCATTTACAGCTTGTAAATCTTGGACCATACGCCATTCTCCATTTGCTTTCCTAACAGGAAATAAGGGTGTATTACATGGTGAATCAGGAGATTCTATTAGTACTCCTTCCATAAGTAAGGCTGCTATTATAGGTTTGATTCCTATTTCTGCATCCTTTCTCAAGGGATACTGTCTCTTTTGAGGTCTAAATGCTGATTTTGGTGTGATAGTAACTGGTCCTGCTGTACGAATAAGTCCTACATCTGATTTCCCTGTTGACCAGAGAGTCTCTGGTATGTCTCGTAAGGCTTTTTCCTCTTCCTCTAGTAAGAGTGCTACTCAGCTGTCTTCACTTGCCTGCAAGTGTACAGCTGGGTGTGTCTGTGTTATCCAATTCAGCTTCTGCTTTTGTACTCCCTGTTCAGAAAGTTCTAACTCTGTCTGCTTTTCCCACCTTGTGACTTTTTCTCCTAGGTCTGCCCACTTCACATTTCTATCTTTAGTCAAACTCACATGTGGTAATCGATTAGATTTGTAAAGTGCTAAGAATTCCTGGGGCAATGAACAGCTCACTACACTGTTTCCTTCTGTGTCCCAGTACAAATTTCATAATACTAATCTGTTAGCATGGTTTCTAAACAGTTCTTGCTCATATTCTTTATCAGGTCCTGGTTTGCTACAGTAATATAGAGTGCAATGCAACAAATGCTGTTTATCAGTTTTAAGGGAGGGGGATTTACTAATGGCTATGTTCATTAGTTCTTCAGTTACTGCCCCTGGACTAGTCGTAACTAAGTCCTGGCTGTACCAATAAAATGTTTCACCCTCCGGTCGCACTACAAAACTATCCATTTGTCGCTGTGCTTCCATACCCTGCATAGTTGGAACTACTGCTATGCCAAATATCTGCATTAGGTCTCTGCCCAAGAGATTCACTGGGCATTTTGCAGAAACAACAATTTTGCTTTTCTGGGTCATCCCTGAAACAGGGTCAGTTATTGCTATGTTGTGGGAGAGTGGCTCCCAATACAGCTGTCCATTAGCTGCTTTCACTAATATGTAGTCAAGTGATTCTGAATTTTCTGGTAGTTTGGAAGGATGTATCAGGGTCCGTGAAGCCCCTGAATCACACAGGAGTTTAACTTCCCTCCCCACCACCAGAAGTGTAACTTCCGGTTTTGTGTCTGCTAAGTAGAGCTCTAGGCTCAATAATGCTAAGTCTAAAATTTAATTTTCTTCATTATCTGTGATTTCATGCACATCCTCTATTTCTTCTATCACATCCTCTACCCCTTCTATCACATTTGCACTTGTCTTTTCTTGTTTATTCCTTTCCAGTGATTCTTGACTATCATATAGTCAGTCCTCACCCTCCTTGTCTTCTGTGGTTACCTTTTTATTTTGCCTGCAATCCCTTGCTAAATGTCCCTTTTTCCCGCATTTAAAACATTCACCCCTTTTCTTTCTCTCTTCAAAATCTTCTGATCGTTTATCAGATTGTTATTTTCCCTGGGCATTTTTCTTACCCTTCTTCCCAGTTTGTACTACAAAGACTTCTGATCCGTCTTCTACTGCAAATACTTGAGTTTTCTTTTTCTTTTTGCTATTAAAATGCCTTTCGGCATGTCTTGCACATTCAAGTAATGACTGTAATCTACTTGTACGATGATCTACCATGTGCTTTGTAATAAAGCTGCTAATGGGTGCAATACTGCCTTTCAAAAATGCATTCTTTAGTTGCTGCTCATATGGGGAATCATGTGTTTGGTCTTCAGGTACCTGCATTCCACAATGGTTAGTAAAACACTCTAATAATCTGGCATAATATCTATCAACAGTTTCACCTTCTTGTTGTATGCATTGATTAATGCAAGTCCAATCAGCCCTAGGCTTCCATTTCTCAGAGATTCAGTCTGTCAGACCTTTCACTGTATTATCCAGTTCTGCGTTACTATGTGGGAGTGGTCTAAGTTCTGCATCACAGGGATTCCAGTTGCCACTGATCATGTGCCAATCTGGACCTACGATTTGTCTGACTACTTTCTCTTCTTCCTCTCCATTCAAATGGTAACTTAACCTCATGCCCTGTAAGTCTTCTAAGAATTTTCTAAAATTAACTTTTGGATGGGGAATTCCCTCTGTGGCTTTCTGGATGTCTTCCGGTGTCCACGGTCTATATACTAAAAGAGTTGGGTCCTGTCCTGCCTGTCCTGCCTGTGGATTTGGTACTTTTATGAGTGGACATATCTCTTCTTCACTCATAGCTTGTAATTTTTTATTTATTTCATACAATTCAATATCCCCTCTTAAGTTGCGTGTTCGAGACCTGGTCTTAATAGGATCTCTGACAAACGGTTTTGGTTTTGCAGGAACAGCTGGATATAGTGGAGGGGGATCAGCTTGTCCACTCACTTCATATTCTGGTAAGAGAAGCGGAGGGGGCGGAGGGGCTGTTGCTATTACCAAGTTATTGTCTTCTTTATCTAGAAACATTGCTTTTGAATTTTTAATCTTTTGTTCCCTGCGGTTTGCTTCCTCAAGCCACCTGTGTGCCTGAGGGACTCCTAATTGACGTTGCTTTTTTAGCTGACCTTTCGTGTCTGTTTTAAGTTGTCTAACAAGTTTAATAAGTGAAGGTTTATCTAAATTACCATCAAATTTGTATTTATCAACCCATTTTGTATAATACCTAACATTGTTGGCACACTGTAATTGCGTATATTTCACGTCTTCAGTTAAGGGCTGGTCTCGGGAACTTTTTGTGCACTGATTTCCCATGTTACCTTAGCTAAGTTAGAAATTGTTACGTAACCCTTTTTATCACGTGGTACCACAACTTACACTTTTTCACAGTTTATCTAGAATAACTGCCTACCTATTCTGTTTTCCTGATCTATGACAAGACAGCAATCTTTTTTGTCCCTGATCTGCACTTGCAAATCTCCCTGACAAAAGCAAAAATACTGTAACAAGTCCCTGATCTAAAACAGAAAAAGGTAAATTCCTCCTTACCTGAGCCCCTGTGTTTTGACCCCACTGGAACGTTGACTTGTCCTCCAATCGCAGATCAGAAACAGTGGCTGGCCTCTTTTCAACGACAATCCAGTCGGAGGTCTTTCAAAGCAGAAGAACCGATGTGGCTTCTTCCCCATATGGTTTCATGCCACCGGGCCCATCTGACCTGAGCGAGAGCAAGAGATGTTTCCGGTCTGAAGGACCAATCTGTCAAAGGAAAAATATACTATAAAAATGATCAATACACGGTAGGTTCAGGTTAAGGCACTTTAATCTTGCAGCAAGGAGACAAAAACGTGCTTATACAGAGTTTGTCTAACTAGAATCAGGAAATGCAAGCATTTTTATACATTTTCTAATAAGACATTGCCTACCAAGCTGACGTAGCAAATCACAAGTTTTAACATCATCATTACGTAGTAATTGTTTTTGTAAATTTCTGCTTGTACTATCAATTTTTGTGAGAAACTTCCTAAGAAAAACAATGTGGCCTTGGCTACCACCGGTTAAATATATGCAATGTTACCATTCAAGGTACTATGGCTAATTTGAGCACAAAGCAAGTATAGATTTCAGTTCATTTCTCCAACAGTTCTCTTGTTTGTTTTATCTCTTCCTTTTGTAGCTGTGCATGTTCTCATACTTTGAACAGAGCTAATTGTTCAAAATCATTACATTATAGAATATGGCATTGTTCATTCATTGCTTCCTGACCTAGCAGATAATTACCTGCTTCTCAAGTACATTTCCAAAAGGCATAAACATGAATTTTGCTGTGCTAGCAGTTACTAGGTCAGAGGGCATCTTGCAAGTTTCAGAAAGCATACTGCAGTTTGAAAAGCATCTTTTAGTCTCATATAAAACTAAGCTGTATATAAAATAGTGCATATAAAATAGAATGAAAAATGTGTTAACTCATTTAGTTTCTAATTAGCATTAAGCACACAAATTAATACATATTTTTCTGACATTTCCCCCCTGTTAATACTTTTTAATTATATTTTCAAAAGCATAAACAGTTTGCTTCTTCTCTTAACCTCTTCCATTCAGGATTTGCAGTTAAGAGAGTCATTCAGTTTAAACTTATGAAAGTGTTTCACTTTTCAACAACTCTTCAATTTCAGTACTTAGATACAAAGTCTCAGAAACTGACATATCTATAAAATCTTTGATTAATTTTTTCATGCAGGGAATACCACAACAAATGCATGCTCCTAAAAGGAGTAATACTACACAAATGGCAATCAGGATGTTCATTAGGATGGAACCCCACCCCCCAAACAGATTCTGGAAAAAGTCTGTCAGAGGGTTTGGGCCTGGTTTGGTCATGATCGACACTTGCTGGATCACCTCAAGATAGTCATTTATCTCGTGCTGGTTGTCAGGAATATATGAACAGCATTCTTCTTTAATTAAAGGGCACGTACCACCTCTCGCCGCTAGGGTGAAGTCGAGAGCCATGCAGTTCTGAAGCACCACAGTTCTCATAGCATTCAGTTCATCAGTCACTAATTCGAGAGCAGAAAAAGTTGCATTGCTCATAACTTTGAGAAGTTTAGACAGTTTTCTCAGCTCCCAAATCGATTTTACTGTGCCATATGCAGGGGCTATGCCTGCCCACGATATAATGATGTCACTCAAGTCCATGTGTGTCAGTTTATCTTTGTTTTTTACAGAGTTATGGTTTCTCCACCCTGCTTTGATTCGTCCCACTGGATTCTCAGGTCTCTTAATTGGACTTCTAGGTTTACTGCTGACCTCTCTGACATTTCAAAATTTTCCCTGAGGCAAAGCTGCAGTGTGTCATATGGCCGGAACCAGGTAACCCAAAAAACAACTGCCGGACCAATTCTCAGGTAGCCATTTATATGCTTTTTTTCCCACAAACAAAATAACAATTCCCTACTTTAGTATTGATATAAGCTTGCCCTGCATGAAACATTTTCTTATCAATAATAGAAAGCTGATTTAAAAGAACAGGATTATGCTATATTTCGTTAACATTTCTATGCATCTTCTCAAAATATGCATCATAGTTTGTATCACATATAGCTTTAGTCTTACTGGCTTTAATATGACATTTGTAAGAAACGGTCACATTGCAATTGCTCCAACCCTCCTGAATAGTGTCATTTTTGTAAAAACATACAATCCCTTTTTGTGTAACGGGTAGGTACAATGCTATTTTGTCTTGTGATTTCACAGGTGTAGTATCAAAAATCAAGTTTTCCCAGGTCTCATTGACCACTAGGGGGACAGCAGTCATCAATAATCCCCAGTATGCTGTTGGTATAGCTGTGCAAATCCAGCAGTTCGAAACATTAAAAGTCTCAGCATACACATATTTAATTGTTTGGTAAGTGTTAAAGTTTGGATGCCAGACTATGAGTAATGCATCACGTTTGATCAGTTCAACTTTTGTGGCTGGGAAAAGGAAAGGCCACAGCAAAAAGATCAATGTTATCAGTATAGCTATCAGAATAATCATGCAAATTTTCTGAGGTTGTTCTGCATCTCTGTTTACTCTATACCTGGTCATTTTGTTCTTGTTGTACAACAGTAACAAGGTTTTTGTCCAGTTCAAAGTTCTTAACCAGTTTACAGTGTGTCAGATGAATCCAGGATGCTCGCTCTGCGATCTTGACTGCAGTGGGTGTTGACGGTAACACCTGGTACGGTCCTTCCCACTTCGGAGAACTCCAGTTCTTTTTCTTCACAACCTTCACCCAGACCCACGTGCCTGGGGTTATTGCTGCTTCCGATGGTCTGGTTTGTTTTTTATCTTAAACAGAATTTAACTGCAAAAGTTTGTTATTCAAAAATCGCCTCATGTACTCTGCAAGTGAACTGCCAGCCTCTTGGTCTGCAGGCATGAGAGGTTTCCACTGAGGTGTATAATATGCCCTCCCAAACAGAATCTTAAAAGGAGTTAACCCTTTTACATTTGGATCAGTTCTCATACTCAACAGTGCCAGAGGTAGACAGTGCACCCAGTTCTTTTGTGTCTCACTAATCAATTTCCTAAGCTTGTTTTTCAAAACTCCATTGTGCCTCTCTACTGATCCTGCAGATTGGGGGTGGTATGCACAATGGTTTTTCAGAGAAATCCCGAAATAACGACTTAGTTGTTGTATAGTTTGATTTACAAAGTGTGTGCCATTGTCACTATAAATCTTTTCTGGTATGCCAAATCTAGGAATAATTTCTTTAACAAGGACTTTTGCAACAGTAGCTGCATCTGGATTTTTTGTTGGAAAAGCTTCCACCCATTTGGAAAACATATCAATAATGACAAGGCAGTACTTCTTATTTTCGCATTTGTTCAGCTCTATAAAATCCATACAGATAGTATGGAACGGATATGGTGGTGTGGGGGAAACTCCCTTGCTTAAGTTTTAATGTCTCTTGTGCATGATGCTTGTTACAAACATGGCATGCTGCACAAAAATTTTTTGTGTAGTTTGTAAATCCATACGTCGTAAACACTCGATTCACTAACTGTACCATCCCCCCTGTTGAGACATGGCACTGCCCATGGCTCAACAAAGCTGCATATCTAAACAAGTTAGATGGTAAAATCGGTTTCCTCTGTTTGGAGATGTACAGTCCTTTCTCAAGGATTTCTCCTCGTTTTATCCATTTTTGTTTTTCTTCATTTGTAGTAAGTGTCTGCATTGTTTTTAACATTTCTAAGTCTAAAATCTCAGATGGTTGTAATTCCTCACTCAAAAGAAATACTTCTGAAGCTGAAGCTGCTTGTTTTGTAGCTGTCAGCCCTCGCATTACCTTTTGAAATCCTATCCTGTTGCTTGGTATGAGCTACGCATTTGCAAATAGCTACTTTCTGAGGTAACTGAATAGAGTCTAACAAATCTAAAATAAATTGCGCATGGTTAATTGGTTTACCAGTAGATGTTATCATTCCTCTATTTTTCCACTGCTGCGCAAAAACATGTACAGTAGAAAAAGCATACTGGCTGTCAGTAAAAATATTCACTCATTTTCCCTTTGCCAAGGTACATGCCCTTGTTAAAGCAATCAGTTCTGCTGCTTGTGCAGATAAGTTGTGTGGTAAAGACTTTGCTTCTAAAATCTCAGTATCAGAAACTACTGCATACCCCACTAGATTCTGTCCTGCAGGACCCCTCCTACACGAGCCGTCCACATAGTATGCCACCTCGGCATCATCCAAGGGAACATCCGTAAGATCTTTTCTAGGTAGTGTCTTTTGCTCAATCTCCTGCAGGCAGCAGTGTGGTTTGCCATCTGCAGGGGTTGGGATCAAGGTTGATGGATTCAAAGTTGTACATCGTTCAACTGTCATATGAGGTTGGCTCAACAGTATAGCCATACAGGAAAGATGTCTAGCAGGAGAAAGATATGCTACTTTTTCTTGCAGTAAAATAATTGCAACTGCATGAGGCACTTTCAATGTGAGAGGGAGGAATAACACTACTGAGGCTGAAGCCTGCACTGCCATTGCAGCTGCGACTACTGCTTGTACACAGTGGGGCAGGGATCGCGCCACTGGGTCTAGCTGTGATGAATAGTAAGCTATGGGGCATTGTTTGTCCCCATGCTGTTGTGTTAACACTGATGTCGTATAACCTTGCTTACAATCTACAGTTTGGAAAAATTGTTTCTGATAATTCGGTAATCCTAAAACTAATGAAGAAGCTATCAGTTGTTTCAATTTTCAGAAAGCTGATTCAGCTTCTGGTGTCCACTGTAATAAATCTTATGCTGCCATAGACTTTTTGAATATCAAGTTGGTCAGTGGAGCAGATTCCAAGGCATAGTTCGGAATCCAACTCCGACCTAAGTTAGTAGTACCCAGGAAGGACATCATTTCCTTCTTGGTAGTTGGTTTAGGTGCTTGTAATACTGCTGTTTTTCTGTCTTCATCTAATATTCTGCCTTCTTTGGATATTACATATTCCAGGTATTTGACCTGTTTTTTCCAAAGTTGTAGTTTGTTCTTATTTACCTTGTGTCCTTGAGTGGCTAAAAATTGTAATAATGCTATGGTATCCTCCCTGCATTCTTGCTGGGTGGGGGCTGCCAGCAGAATGTCATCTACATAAAGTAAAATCTGACTGCCTTTCAGTGGGATAAATCCCACCAGGTTACTTGCCATTTCTTGTGCGAATATTGTTGGACTTTCACAATATCCCTGTGGTAGTCGCATATATGTATACCTTTTCCCCCGAAATGTAAATGCCAACCAATGTTGGCTCTCAGGGTGTATCGGTATTGAGAAAAATGCATTGCTAATATCTACCACAGAAAAATACTTTTGTTGAGGTTTCAAATCATTTAATAAGGTATGTGGATCTGGCACCATAGGTGCCCTTGGGTATAACTGCATCATTTACAGCTTGTAAATCTTGGACCATACGTCATTCTCCATTTGCTTTCCTAACAGGAAATAAGGGTGTATTACATGGTGAATCAGGAGATTCTATTAGTACTCCTTCCTTAAGTAAGGCTGCTATTATAGGTTTGATTCCTATTTCTGCATCCTTTCTCAAGGGATACTGTCTCTTTTGAGGTCTAAATGCTGATTTTGGCGTGATAGTAACTGGTCCTGCTGTAAGAATAAGTCCTACATCTGATTTCCTTGTTGACCAGAGAGTCTCTCGTATATCTCATAAGGCTTTTTCCTCTTCCTCTAGTAAGAGTGCTACTCAGCTGTCCTCACTTGCCTGCGAGTGTACAGCTGGGTGTGTCTGTGTTATCCAATTCAGCTTCTGCTTTTGTCCTCCCTGTTCAGAAAGTTCTAACTCTGATTTTCCCACCTTGTGACTTTTTCTCCTAGGTCTGTCCACTTCACATTTCTATCTTTAGTCAAACTCACATGTGGTAATCGATTAGATTTGTAAAGTGCTAAGAATTCCTGGGGCAATGAACAGCTCGCTACACTGTTTCCTTCTGTGTCCCAGTACAAATTTCATAATACTAATCTGTTAGCATTGTTTCTAAACAGTTCTTGCTCATATTCTTTATCAGGTCCTGGTTTGCTACAGTAATATAGAGTGCAATGCAACAAATGCTGTTTATCAGTGTTAAGGGAGGGGGATTTACTGATGGCTACGTTCATTAGTTCTTCGGTCACTGCCCCTGGACTAGATGTAACTAAGTCCTGGCTGTACCAATAAAATGTTTCACCCTCCGGTCGCACTACAAAACTATCCATTTGTCACTGTGCTTCCATACCCTGCATAGTTGGAACTACTGCTATGCCAAATATCTGCATTAGGTCTCTGCCCAAGAGATTCACTGGGCATTTTGCAGAAACAACAATTTTGCTTTTCTGGGTCATCCCTGAAACAGGGTCAGTTATTGCTATGTTGTGGGAGAGTGGCTCCCGATACAGCTGTCCATTAGCTGCTTTCACTAATATGTAGTCAAGTGATTCTGAATTTTCTGGTAGTTTGGAAGGATGTATCAGGGTCCGTGAAGCCCCTGAATCACACAGGAATTTAACTTCCCTCCCCTCTACCAGAAGTGTAACTTCCAGTTTTGTGTCTGCTAAGTAGAGCTCTAGGCTCAATAATGCTAAGTCTAAAATTTCATTTTCTTCATTATCTGTGATTTCATGCACATCCTCTATTTCTTCTATCACATCCTCTACCCCTTCTATCACATTTGCACTTGTCTTTTCTTGTTTATTCCTTTCCAGTGATTCTTGACTATCATATAGTCAGTCCTCACCCTCCTTGTCTTCTGTGGTTACCTTTTTATTTTGCCTGCAATCCCTTGCTAAATGTCCCTTTTTCCCGCATTTAAAACATTCACCCCTTTTCTTTCTCTCTTCAAAATCTTCTGATCGTTTATCAGATTGTTTGTTTCCCTGGGCATTTTTCTTACCCTTCTTCCCAGTTTGTACTACAAAGACTTCTGATCCGTCTTCTACTGCAAATACTTGAGTTTTCTTTTTCTTTTTGCTATTAAAATGCCTTTCGGCATGTCTTGCACATTCAAGTAATGACTGTAATCTACTTGTACGATGATCTACCATGTGATTTGTAATAAAGCTGCTAATGGGTGCAATACTGCCTTTCAAAAATGCATTCTTTAGTTGCTGCTCATATGGGGAATCATGTGTTTGGTTTTCAGGTACCTCCATTCCACAATGGTTATTAAAACACTCTAATAATCTGGCATAATATCTATCAACAGTTTCACCTTCTTGTTGTATGCATTGATTAATGCAAGTCCAATCAGCCGTAGGCTTCCATTTCTCAGAGCTTCAGTCTGTCAGACCTTTCACTCTGTTATCCAGTTCTGCGTTACTATGTGGGAGTGGTCTAAGTTCTGCATCACAGGGATTCCAGTTGCCACTGATCATGTGCCAATCTGGACCTACGATTTGTCTGACTACTTTTTCTACTTCCTCTCCATTCAAATGGTAACTTAACCTCATGCCCTGTAAGTCTTCTAAGAATTTTCTAAAATTAACTTTTGGATGGGGAATTCCCTCTGTGGCTTTCTGGATGTCTTCCAGTGTCCACGGTCTATATACTAGAAGAGTTGGGTCCTCTCCTGCCTGTCCTGCCTGTGGATTTGGTACTTCTATGAGTGGACATATCTCTTCTTCACTCATAGCTTGTAAATTTTTATTTATTTCATACAATTCAATATCCCCTCTTAAGTTGCGTGTTCGAGACCTAGTCTCAATAGGATCTCTGACAAACGGTTTTGGTTTTGCAGGAACAGCTGGATATAGTGGAGGGGGATCAGCTTGTCCACTCACTTCATATTCTGGTAAGAGAAGCGGAGGGGGTGGAGGGGCTGTTGCTATTACCAAGTTATTGTCTTCTTTATCTAGAAACCTTGCTTTTGAATTTTTAATCTTTTGTTCCCTACGGTTTGCTTCCTCAAGCCACCTGTGTGCCTGAGGGACTCCTAATTGATGTTGCTTTTTTAGCTGACCTTTCGTGTCTGTTTTAAGTTGTCTAACAAGTTTAATAAGTGAAGGTTTATCTAAATTACCATCAAATTTGTATTTATCAACCCATTTTGTATAATACCTAACATTGTTGGCACGCTGTAATTGCATATATTTCACGTCTTCGGTTAAGGGCGGGTCTCGGGAACTTTTTGTGCACTGATTTCCCATGTTACCTTAGCTAAGTTAGAAATTGTTACGTAACCCTTTTTATCACGTGGTACCATGACTTACACTTTTTCACAGTTTATCTAGAATAACTGCCTACCTATTCTGTTTCCCTGATCTATGACAAGACAGCAATCTTTTTTGTCCCTGATCTGCACTTGCAAATCTCCCTGACAAAAGCAAAAATACTGTAACAAGTCCCTGATCTAAAACAGAAAAAGGTAAATTCCTCCTTACCTGAGCCCCCGTGTTTTGATCCCACTGGAACGTTGACTCGTCCTCCAATCGCAGATCAGAAACAGTGGCTGGCCTCTTTTGAACGACAATTCAGTTGGAGGTCTTTCAAAGCAGAAGAACCGATGTGGCTTCTTCCCCGTATGGTTTCATGCCACCGGGCCCATCTGGCCTGAGCTAGAGCGAGAGATGTTTCCGGTCCTAAGGACCAATCTGTCAAAGGAAAAATATACTATAAAAATGATCAATACACGGTAGGTTCAGGTTAAGGCACTTTAATCTTGCAGCAAGGAGACAGAAACGTGCTAATACAGAGTTTGTCTAACTAGAATCAGGAAATGCAAGCATTTTTATACATTTTCTAATAAGACATTGCCTACTAAGCTGACGTAGCAGATCACAAGTTTTAACATCATCATTACCTAGTAATTGTTTTTGTAAATTTCTGCTTGTTCTATCAATTTTTGTGAGAAACTTCCTAAGAAAAACAATGTGGCCTTGGCTACCACCAGTTAAATATATGCAATGTTACCCTTCAAGGTACTATGGCTAATTTGAGCACAAAGCAAGTATAGATTTCAGTTCATTTCTCCAACAGTTCTCTTGTTTGTTTTATCTCTTCCTTTTGCAGCTGTGCGTATTCTCATACTTTGAACAGAGCTAATTGTTCAAAATCATTACATTATAGAATATGGCATTGTTCATTCATTGTTTCCAGACCTAGCAGATAATCACCTGCTTCTCAAGTACATTTCCAAAAGGCATAAACATGAATTTTGCTGTGCTAGCAGTTACTAGGTCAGAGGGCATCTTGCAAGTTTCAGAAAGCATACTGCAGTTTGAAAAGCATCTTTTAGTCTCATATAAAACTAAGCTGTATATAAAATAGTGCATATAAAATAGAATGAAAATGTGTTAACTCATTTAGTTTCTAATTAGCATTAAGCACACACATTAATACATATTTTTCTGACATTTCCCCCCTGTTAATACTTTTTAATTATATTTTCAAAAGCATAAACAGTTTGCTTCTTCTCTTAACCTCTTCCATTCAGGATTTGCAGTTAAGGGAGTCATTCAGTTTAAACTTATGGAAGTGTTTCACTTTTCAACAACTCTTCAATTTCAGTACTTTGATACAAAGTCTCAGAAACTGACATATCTATAAAATCTTTGATTAATTTTTTCATGCAGGGAATACCACAACAAATGCATGCTCCTAATAGGAGTAATCCTACACAAATGGCACTCAGGATGTTCATTAGGATGGAACCCCACCCCCCAAACAGATTCTGGAAAAAGTCCGTCAGAGGGTTTGGGCCTGGTTTGGTCATGATCGACACTTGCTGGATCATCTCAAGATGGTCGTTTATCTCGTGCTGGTTGTCAGGAATATATGAACAGCATTCTTCTTTGATTAAAGTGCACATACCACCTCTCGCCGCTAGGGTGAAGTCGAGAGCCATGCAGTTCTGAAGCACCACAGTTCTCATAGCATTCAGTTCCTCAGTCACTAATTCGAGAGCAGAAAAAGTTGCATTGCTCATAACTTTGAGAAGTTTAGACAGTTTTCTCAGCTCCCAAATCGATTTTACTGCGCCATATGCAGGGGCTATGCCTGCCCACGATATAATGATGTCACTCAAGTCCATGTGTGTCAGTTTATCTTTGTTTTTTACGGAGTTATGGTTTCTCCAGCCTTCTTCGATTCATCCCACTGGATTCTCAGGTCTCTTAATTGGACTTCTAGGTTTACTGCTGACCTCTCTGACATTTCAAAATTTTCCCTGAGGCAAAGCTGCAGTGTGTCATATGGCCGGAACCAGGTAACCCAAAAAACAACTGCCTGACCAATTCTCAGGTAGCCATTTATATGCTTTTTTTCCCACAAACAAAATAACAATTCTCTACTTTAGTATTGATATAAGCTTGCCCTGCATGAAACATTTTCTTATCAATAATAGAAAGCTGCTTTAAAAGAACAGGATTATGCTGTATTTCGTTAACATTTCTATGCATCTTCTCAAAATATGCATCATAGTTTGTATCACAAATAGTTTTAGTCTTACTGGCTTTAATATGACATTTGTAAGAAACGGTCACATTGCAATTGCTCCAACCCACCTGAATAGTGTCATTTTTGTAAAAACATACAATCCCTTTTTGTGTAACAGGTAGGTACAATGCTATTTTGTCTTGTGATTTCACAGGTGTAGTATCAAAAATCAAGTTTTCCCAGGTCTCATTGACCCCTAGGGGGACAGCAGTCATCAATAATCCCCAGTATGCTGTTGGTATAGCTGTGCAAATCCAGCAGTTCAAAACATTAAAAGTCTCAGCATACACATATTTAATTGCTTGGTAAGTGTTAAAGTTTGGATGCCAGTCTATGAGTAATGCATCACGTTTGTTCAGTTCAACTCGTGTGGCTGGGAAAAGGAAAGGCCACAGCAAAAAGATCAATGTTATCAGTATAGCTATCAGAATAATCATGCAAATTTTCTGAGGTTGTTCTGCATCTCTGTTTACTCTATACCTGGTCATTTTGTTCTCGTTGTACAACAGTAACAAGGTTTTTGTCCAGTTCAAAGTTCTTAACCAGTTTACAGTGTGTCAGATGAATCCAGGACGCTCGCTCTGCGATCTTGACTGCAGTGGTTGTTGACAGTAACACCTGGTACAGTCCTTCCCACTTCGGAGAACTCCAGTTCTTTTTCTTCACAACCTTCACCCAGACCCATGTGCCTGGGGTTATTGCTGCTTCCGATGGTCTGATTTGTTCTTTATCTTAAACAGAATTTAACTGCAAAAGTTTGTTATGTAAAAATCGCCTCATGTACTCTGCAAGTGAACTGCCAGCCTCTTGGTCTGCAGGCATGAGAGGTTTCCACTGAGGTGTATAATATGCCCTCCGAAACAGAATCTTAAAAGGAGTTAACCCTTTTACATTTGGATCAGTTCTCATACTCAACAGTGCCAGCGGCAGACAGTGCACCCAGTTCTTTTGTGTCTCACTAATCAATTTCCTAAGCTTGTTTTTCAAAACTCCATTGTGCCTCTCTACTGATCCTGCAGACTGGGGGTAGTATGCGCAATGGTTTTTCAGACAAATCCCGAAATAACGACTTAGTTGTTGTATAGTTTGATTTACAAACTGTGTGCCATTGTCACTATAAATCTTTTCCGGTATGCCAAATCTAGGAATAATTTCTTTAACAAGGACTTTTGCAACAGTAGCTGCATCTGGATTTTTTGTTGGAAAAGCTTCCACCCATTTGGAAAACATATCTATAATGACAAGGCAGTACTTCTTATTTTTGCATTTGTTCAGCTCTATAAAATCCATACAGATAGTATGGAATGGATATGGTGGTGTAGGGAATCTCCCTTGCTTAGGTTTTAATGCCACTTGTGCATGATGCTTGTTACAAACATGGCATGCTGCACAAAAATTTTTTGTCTAGTTTGTAAATCCATACGTCGTAAACACTCGATTCACTAACTATACCATCCCCTCTGTTGAGACATGGCACTGCTCATGGCTCAACAAAGCTGCATATCTAAACAAGTTAGATGGTAAAATCGGTTTCCTCTCTTTGGAGATGTACAGTCCTTTCTCAAGGATTGCTCCTCGTTTTATCCATTTTTGTTTTCTACATTTGTAGTAAGTGTCTGCATTGTTTTTAACATTTCTAAGTCTAAAATCTCAGATGGTTGTAATTCCTCACTCAAAAGAAATACTTCTGAAGCTGAAGCTGCTTGTTTTGCAGCTGTGTCAGCCCTCGCATTACTTTTTGAAATCCTATCCTGTTGCTTGGTATGAGCTACGCATTTGCAAATAGCTACTTTCTGAGGTAACTGAATAGAGTCTAACAAATCTAAAATAAATTGCGCATGGTTAATTGGTTTACCAGTAGATGTTATCATTCCTCTATTTTTCCACTGCTGCGCAAAAACATGTACAGTAGAAAAAGCATACTGGCTGTCAATAAAAATATTCACTCGTTTTCCCTTTGCCAAGGTACATGCCCTTGTTAAAGCAATCAGTTCTGCTGCTTGTGCAGATAAGTTGTGTGGTAAAGACTTTGCTTCTAAAATCTCAGTATCAGAAAGTACTTCATACCCCACTAGATTCTGTCCTGCAGGACCCCTCCTACACGAGCCGTCCACATAGTATGTCACCTCGGCATCATGCAAGGGAACATCCGTAAGAACTTTTCTATGTAGTGTCTTTTGCTCAATCTCCTGCAGGCAGCAGTGTGGTTTGCCATCTGCAGGGGTTGGGAGCAAGGTTGATGGATTCAAAGTTGTGCATCGTTCAATTGTCATATGAGGTTGGCTCAACAGTATAGTCATACAGGAAAGACGTCTAGCAGGAGAAAGATATGCTACTTTTTCTTGCAGTAAAATAATTGCGACTGCATGCGACACTTTCAATGTGAGAGGGTGGAATAACACTACTGAGGCTGAAGCCTGCACTGCCATTGCAGCTGCGACTACTGCTTGTACACAGTGGGGCAAGGATCACACCACTAGGTCTAGCTGTGATGAATAGTAAGCTATGGGGCATTGTTTGTCCCCATGCTGTTGTATTAACACTGATGTCAAATAACCTTGCTTACAATCTACAGTTTGGAAAAATTGTTTATGATAATTCGGTAATCCTAAAACTAATGAAGAAGCTATCAGTTGTTTCAATTTGCAGAAAGCTGATTCTGCTTCTGGTGTCCACTGTAATAAATCTTTTGCGGCCATAGGCTTTTTGAATATCAAGTTGGTCAGTGGAGCAGATTCCAAGGCATAGTTCGGAATCCAATTCCGACCAAAGTTAGTAGTACCCAAGAAGGACATCATTTCCTTCTTGGTAGTTGGTTTAGGTGCTTGTAATATTGCTGATTTTCTGTCTTCATCTAATATTCTGCCTTCTTTGGATATTACATATCCCAGGTATTTGACCTGTTTTATCCAAAGTTGTAGTTTGTTCTTATTTACTTTGTGTCCTTGAGTGGCTAAAAATTGTAATAATGCTATGGTATCCTCCCTGCATTCTTGCTGGGTGGGGGCTGCCAGCAGAATGTCGTCTACATAAAGTAAAATCTGACTTCCTTTCGGTGGGATAAATCCTGCCAGGTTACTTGCCATTTCTTGTGCGAATATTGTTGGACTTTCACAATATCCCTGTGGTAGTCGCATATATGTTCACCTTTTCCCCTGAAATGTAAATGCAAACCAATGTTGGCTGTCAGGGTGTATCGGTATTGAGAAAAATGCATTGCTAATATCTACCACAGAAAAATACTTTTGTTGAGGTTTCAAATCATTTAATAAGGTATGTGGATCTGGCACCGTAGGTGCCCTGGGTATAACTGAGTCATTTACAGCTTGTATATCTTGGACCATATGCCACTCTCCATTTGCTTTCCTAACAGGAAATAAGGGTGTATTACATGGTGAATCAGGAGATTCTATTAGTACTCCTTCCTTAAGTAAGGCTGCTATTATAGGTTTGATTCCTATTTCTGCATCCTTTCTCAAGGGATACTGTCTCTTTTGAGGTCTAAATGCTGATTTTGGCATGATAGTAACTGGTCCTGCTGTACGAATAAGTCCTACATCTGATTTCCCTGTTGACCAGAGAGTCTCTGGTATGTCTCATAAGGCTTTTTCCTCTTTCTCTAGTAAGAGTGCTACTCAGCTGTCCTCACTTGCCTGTGAGTGTACAGCTGGGTGTGTCTGTGTTATCCAATTCAGCTTCTGCTTTTGTACTGCCTGTTCAGAAAGTTCTAACTCTGTCTGCTTTTCCCACCTTGTGACTTTTTCTCCTAGGTCTGCCCACTTCACATTTCTATCTTTAGTCAAACTCACATGTGGTAATCGATTAGATTTGTAAAGTGCTAAGAATTCCTGGGGCAATGAACAGCTCACTACACTGTTTCCTTCTGTGTCCCAGTACAAATTTCGTAATACTAATCTGTTAGCATGGTTTCTAAACAGTTCTTGCTCATATTCTTTATCAGGTCCTGGTTTGCTACAGTAATATAGAGTGCAATGCAACAAATGCTGTTTATCAGTGTTAAGGGAGGGGGATTTACTGATGGCTACGTTCATTAGTTCTTCTGTTACTGCCCCTGGACCAGTCGTAACGAAGTCCTGGCTGTACCAATAAAATGTTTCACCCTCCGGTCGCACTACAAAACTATCCATTTGTCGCTGTGCTTCCATACCCTGCATAGTTGGAACTACTGCTATGCCAAATATCTGCATTAGGTCTCTGCCCAAGAGATTCACTTGGCATTTTGCAGAAACAACAATTTTGCTTTTCTGGGTCATCCCTGAAACAGGGTCAGTTATTGTTATGTTGTGGGAGAGTGGCTCCCGATACAGCTGTCCATTAGCTGCTTTCACTAATATGTAGTCAAGTGATTCTGAATTTTCTGGTAGTTTGGAAGGATGTATCAGGGTCCGTGATGCCCCTGAATCACACAGGAATTTAACTTCCCTCCCCTCTACCAGAAGTGTAACTTCCGGTTTTGTGTCTGCTAAGTAGAGCTCTAGGCTCAATAATGCTAAGTCTAAAATTTCACTTTCTTCATTATCTGTGATTTCATGCACATCCTCTATTTCTTCTATCACATCCTCTACCCCTTCTATCACATTTGCACTTGTCTTTTCTTGTTTATTCCTTTCCAGTGATTCTTGACTATCATATAGTCAGTCCTCACCCTTTTTGTCTTCTGTGGTTACCTTTTTATTTTGCCTGCAATCCCTTGCTAAATGTCCCTTTTTCCTGCATTTAAAACATTCATCCCTTTTCTTTCCCTCTTCAAAATCTTCTGATCGTTTATCAGATTGTTTGTTTCCCTGGGCATTTTTCTTACCCTTCTTCCCAGTTTGTACTACAAAGACTTCGGATCCATCTTCTACTGCAAATACTTGAGTTTTCTTTTTCTTTTTGCTATTAAAATGCCTTTCGGCATGTCTTGCACATTCAAGTAATGACTGTAATCTACTTGTACGATGATCTACCATGTGATTTGTAATAAAGCTGCTAATGGGTGCAATACTGCCTTTCAAAAATGCATTCTTTAGTTGCTGCTCATATGGGGAATCATGTGTTTGGTCTTCAGGTTCCTGCATTCCACAATGGTTATTAAAACACTCTAATAATCTGGCATAATATCTATCAACAGTTTCACCTTCTTCTTGTATGCATTGATTAATGCAAGTCCAATCAGCCCTAGGCTTCCATTTCTCACAGATTCAGTCTGTCAGACCTTTCACTCTGTTATCTAGTTCTGCGTTACCATGTGGGAGTGGTCTAAGTTCTGCGTCACAGGGATTCCAGTTGCCACTGATCATGTGCCAATCTGGACCTACGATTTGTCAGACTACTTTGTCTACTTCCTCTCCATTCAAATGGTAACTTAACCTCATTTCCTGTAAGTCTTCTAAGAATTTTCTAAAATTAACTTTTGGATGGGGAATTCCCTCTGTGGCTTTATGGATGTCTTCCGGTGTCCACGGTCTATTTACTAGAAGAGTTGGGTCCTGTCCTGCCTGTCCTGCCTGTGGCTTTGGTACTACTATGAGTGGACATATCTCTTCTTCACTCATAGCTTGTACATTTTTATTTATTTCATACAATTCAGTATCCCCTCTTAAGTTGCGTGTTCGAGACCTGGTCTCAATAGGATCTCTGACAAACGGTTTTGGTTTTGCAGGAACAGCTGGATATAGTGGAGGGGGTTCAGCTTGTCAACTCACTTTATATTCTGGTAAGAGAAGCGGAGGGGGCGGAGGGGATGTTGCTATTACCAAGTTATTGTCTTCTTTGTCTAGAAACATTGCTTTTGAATTTTTAATCTTTTGTTCCCTGCGGTTTGCTTCCTCAAGCCACCTGTGTGCCTGAGGGACTCCTAATTGACGTTGTTTTTTTAGCTGACCTTTCGCGTCTGTTTTAAGTTATCTAACAAGTTTAATAAGTGAAGGTTTATCTAAATTACCATCAAATTTGTATTTATCAACCCATTTTGTGTAATACCTAACATTGTTGGCACACTGTAATTGCATATATTTCACATCTTCGGTTAAGGGCGAGTCTCGGGAACTTTTTGGGCACTGATTTCCCGTGTTACCTTAGCTAAGTTAGAAATTGTTATGTAACCCTTTTTATCACATGGTACCATGACTTACACTTTTTCACAGTTTATCTAGAATAACTGCCTACCTATTCTGTTTCCCTGATCTATGACAAGACAGCAATCTTTTTTGTCCCTGATCTGTACTTGCAAATCTCCCTGACAAAAGCAAAAATACTGTAACAAGTCCCTGATCTAAAACAGAAAAAGGTAAATTCCTCCTTACCTGAGCCCCCGTGTTTTGATCCCACTGGAACGTTGACTCGTCCTCCAATCGCAGATCAGAAACAGTGGCTGGCGTCTTTTGAACAACAATTCAGTTGGAGGTCTTTCAAAGCAGAAGAACCGATGTGGCTTTTTCCCCGTATGGTTTCATGCCACCGGGCCCAACTGACCTGAGCTAGAGCGAGAGATGTTTCCGATCCGAAGGACCAATCTGTCAGTGGAAAAATATACTATAAAAATGATCAATACACGGTAGGTTCAGGTTAAGGCACTTTAATCTTGCAACAAGGAGACAAAAATGTGCTAATACAGAGTTTGTCTAACTAGAATCAGGAAATGCAAGCATTTTTATACATTTTTTAATAAGACATTGCCTACCAAGCTGACGTAGCAAATCACAAATTTTAACATCATCATTACGTAGTAATTGTTTTTGTAAATTTCTGCTTGTACTATCAATTTTTGTGAGAAACTTCCTAAGAAAACAATGTGGCCTTGGCTACCACCGGTTAGATATATGCAATGTTACCATTCAAGGTACTATGGCTAATTTGAGCACAAAGCAAGTATAGATTTCAGTTCATTTCTCCAACAGTTCTCTTGTTTCTTTTATCTCTTCCTTTTGCAGCTGTGCATGTTCTCATTCGTCGAACAGAGCTAATTGTTCAAAATCATTACATCATTGAATATGGCATTGTTCATTCATTGCTTCCTTACCTAGCAGATAATCACCTGCTTCTCAAGTACATTTCCAAAAGGCATAAACATGAATTTTGCTGTGCTAGCAGTTACTAGGTCAGAGGGCATCTTGCAAGTTTCAGAAAGCATACTGCAGTTTGAAAAACATCTTTTAGTCTCATATAAAACTAAAAAAGTCTGACAAATTGCTGCTTCACAGGTAAATGCCCCTGCTCAGAGAAATATAAAAAAATTTGTAAAACAACCAAGTAATGAGCAGGAGTGAGAGTGAGAAAATAACAGAAGATAACAATCCAAGATGTAAAATCCACGTAGTTTATTGCAGACAAGAACAAACGGATAAGCGCTTTCACTGTATCAACTTCTTCAGATCCATGAAACAAACCTCCTAACACAAACTAGTTATATATTAAAAGCACACTGAGACAATTAAATAATTAACCTATCAAGAAGATGATCCAACACAAACCTCTATTTAAAGGCATAGCAAACTGCAAGGAACAGAAAAAGAACAGAAAAAAAGCTCACTACAAGAATATAAATGCATAAAATAATTTAAAACATCCGTAAAATGACTTTAAACACTCCATAGAATATATAAAAGATTTTCCAAAACACATAAACTAATACATGAAAAAATTTTATATATAAATACATAAAAAACTTTGAGACATAAGGACATAATGTAGGCATACGCTTATAAGTAATTACAAATAGTCACTTTACATGCCTGCGCTGCCTTAGGCTAGGTTTTATGGATGCCATTTCATATAAAACTAAGCTGTATATAAAATAGTGCATATAAAATAGAATAAAAAATGTGTTAACTCATTTAGTTTCTAATTAGCATTAAGCACACACATTAATACATATTTTTCTGACATTTGGCATTCCTAGACTTGGATTAATCATATGACTAGGTCCCAAGAAAGCTGATTAGGTCAGTCCTGGAGTTCAAAGTTCCAAAATTATTAATAGAATTAGTGCAAGCTATGCACAAGGACCTTATAACATGAGGACAGCATTTGGACTCACAGAGGAGTTTCCATTGGAACTAGTTGTGCATCATATTTCATCTCTGGCCCACTGCTGTTCATTCTGGTGATGGACTACATTAGCAAATAGACTGGATGGGACAGGTAAGCTAAGCTGCTGTGTGCAGACAAGGCAGCATTACAGGTCATGTTTCATGCTATTTAGAAGGCATCCTGGGATATTGACTGGGCCCATTGATGCAGTGATCTTGGTCTTTGAGAATGTATTAAGGACGTGTTCCCTAGTGATAGTAGGGGGAGTTACATTTGATGATATTTCCTGAGGGAAGGTTGAGTGGGAGAGACGGGTAAAGTTAGACCTGAATTTATCAGCCAGGAGGTTTGCTATATCTTTTGGCTCAGTAAAGGTGGCTGCATTTACAATGAGCTCTGCACACAATTGTGTATTGCCTTTGAGGTTGTAGACATATCTAAAGAATGCTTTGTGGTTGCCCTTGGCCTGGGAGGCCTAACTTACTCAAATTTGGCTTTGATTTACAATTACATTGTCTTACATGCACAGAGACAAAAAGGCATAAAATAGCAGAATTTGCAAACAGAAATGAGGGCAGTGTGGAAGAAGGATACCCAGACAGTTCCAATAGTAGTAGGATCTCATAAAAAATAATTTATAATCTTATTTAGATATGTTACCAATACATGTAACTCCATATGAATTGCAGGAGGAGTCAGTTCTGGGGACATTGCTGGTGCTGCAAAGAGCACTTTTGGCTAACATCATGTCTATCCTCCAAGTGGATTTGCCCTTACTCTTCACCCACTTGAGTTCCCACTTTGTAATTCATCATTCGCACTTAACACTCTGCTCACCTCTTCCATCCTCTATATTACTAATACATTCTCTGTAAATACTATACTATGTTCGCTCTGCTTCTAGAACAAATTTTTACTACCACTACACCTATACTTTATTCTAACTCCTACTTATGCTAAATTCCCTAAATTGTACTGTTACATACTATATGTCTGTTGTTTCAAACAATGTCCTCTTAATGATGGATCTAACTTACTATTGATAATATTTTTGACATTTTTGAATTGTAATTGACTTGTTACTGTAATTGTATCATGGAGCTTATCTCCCTGGGCCTCCACGGAAAATGGGCCTTTCAAAGCCCAGTGGACTTCCCCGGTCATCAAACTGAAATAAATAAATAAATAAATAAATAAATAAATAAATAAATAACATCAAAAACTGAATCAATACTAATTTCATGAACTTTAAATATACTTTGACTTAGGAATGGGGTCCATTCTCATCATGGTATTATAAGCTTAAAAGACTTGGAGAAATTAAACAGCCAAACGATATAGCAAACCTACTGGCATATAACTTCAGCTCTGTATTTTCCCCTCTCTATTCACCAGCCTCGCCTGAAGAAATGTCATCAAATGTAACTCCCTCAACTACCACTAAGGATCAAGTTCTCAAACCTTTGTCCAAGGCCAAGAACACTGTATCAATGTACCCTACAGTATCCCAGGTTGCCTTCTAAATTATATGAAACATAACCTTTCAGGCCACCTGGAATTACTATTTAACAATAACCTCCAAACAGGTGTCATGCCTCATGAATGAAGAATGGTGATCATTATCACTCTACAAAAAGGTGGGCCATCTATGGGCCATTGAAACAACAAACCCATAATGCTCACAGATCTCATATGCAAAGCCATGGAATGGATTAAAATGGAAATGATCAATAATAATAATGATTAGTAACCTCCAAACATTGGTCTCAATCCAGTTTGGTTTCATCATGGGTAGGTCATTGCTTACTCAACCTGGTGGACTTCTATGAGAAGGTTAACAAAGCAATGGACAAGAACAAAATAGTTCACACTGCCAGTTTTGAACTGGCCAATGCATTTGACACAATACCCAACTTATGTATTGTTGACAAACTCAAGAGTTTAGGTATAATCCCTTATGTCACCTGATGGATAGTGGGCTGGCTTGTAGACAGAACCCAGGAAGTTAGAACTTGGGAGTCCACCTGTACAAAGAGACCAGTCACCAGCAGAGTCCCTCAGGGATCAGTCCTAAGACTTCTCCTTTTTTTGCATCTACTTTTCCAAAGTAAAGGCCAATGTCAAAGGGCCTTTGGATGACCAGATTTGCAGATGATTGCAAATTAGGAGCAGTCGTAGAATCCCTCACAAACACTAATATTCTCCAGGAAGGACTGACGCAGACAAATCACTGGTGTCAGGGCCATACACCAAAACTAAATGCCAAGAAATGCATAATAGTACCCTTTTGGAAGTCAGATACTCTTGGTATCTACTATATTGACAACACACCTCTAAGTGTTGACCCAATATTCAGGGACGTTGGGACAGTTTTAGATAATAAATTAGCCTTTAACCATTACGTGCTTAATGCAGTGAAGAAATCATTTGATGTTGTACAACTTGCAAACAAAGGTATGGCATCCACATCCAGGGAAGTCATTGTTCTACTGTATTTGTCATTCATCAGACCTATTGTTGATTGCAGTGCCCCATTTGGTATGTACCAAACTAAGCAAATCCAACAACTGGAAGGTCCACAGAGGTTCCTTATGAAAAGAACACAGGGCATAAATAGAAGGTCCTATACAGACTGCCTCAAAGCCCTATCCGTGTATTCTGTCTCCAACAGGTTGTTGAGGGGGGATCTATGCCTGGTATAAAACACATCACCGCAATGCATTCTGATGGACCTTCTGCATATCCACAAAACAAACAGCACCAGAATTATTAGCAGAAGCATAGTTCCTCCCAAACCCAATTCAGCTGTAACTTGGACAGCTGGATGAGGAACCAGAAACAGATCCCTGATTTGGCACCCATATCTCAAAAGGACTTTGACAGCATGTAAATGGTTAATCTCCCAGAGTTCTGCTTGTAAATGTTTCATCTCCAACATCCCTTCTTACACTATCAAGGGTACTAGAACTTGTCAGAGATTAGGATGCATGGCTAGGCTTAAAATGGCCTCAGTGGTCATTAGCCTTATACACACACCCATGAACCTAAGAGATGGATGGACTGAGGGAGAGATCAGGAAGAAGGTATGAGACTGGCTCTGGATCAAGAGCAATGGCAACAGTTGATGTAACACCCAAACTTCACATAGAAAAAAAATGGGAAAAGGGTGGATGACCATAATGATGCTAATATATATATATATATATATATATATATATATATATATATATATATATATATATATATATATATATATATGTGTGTGTGTGTGTGTGTGTGTGTGTGTGTGTGTGTGTGTGTGTGTGTGTGTGTGTGTGTGTGTGTGTGCATGTATACATGCATACATTAACAGACACAGATGCACAATGTACTGGTATGGGTGCTTTCCTCAATGAGAAATGGAGTGGTACGGTGATCAAAAAGCAGTTGTACAAAAAATATAGGCTTTTTATGTTAGAGATCACAGTATATTGGGGAATGGGGGAATATGCCCTTTCCCCACTCTGGTGTGATCTCAGAATCGGAATATATAATTAGAAAGAGGCATAGAGGTGCAGGGGACTTGCCCTCTGCAAAAACATTTGTTTTATTTATTTTTCAGTCCATTGTGGATTGACACTTTTTGAAGTCAATGTATTCACAGCGATTATTCTGAGATCAATAATTTGTGCTTTGCTACGTCACAAGTGATAATTCAATAAAAATGTTTGGAAAAAAATGACGTGCTTTCGATCTATCTTTATGCTTCCATATGTATGTATGTATAACTATGTATATGTTTTTAGTTGTCATTTGCTAATTGGATAGGTGGGGTAGTCTGAAGATCCATATTAGCAGTAACTTGAGCACAAGGTATATCATTGTTTACATCAAAAATACAAGATACTGATTTCAAGAACAAAGCAGTAAAATGCAGACGTGCAAGACAGTAAAAGAAAATTTTAGGAGTAGCTTTTCAAGATATAGTTCAATATTGTTGTTATGGTGACCACGGTGGTGCAGCGGTTAGCATTGCCACCTCATAGCAAGAGGTCCTCCGGTTCAATCCTTGGCTGGGGTGCCTTCTGTGTGGAGTCTGCATGTCCTCCCTGTGGTCATGTGGGTTTCCTCCAAGTGCTTCGGTTTCATCCCAAAGACATGCTGTAGGTGGACTGGACACTCTAAACTGGCATGAGTGCATGCATATGTGTGCCTTCTGTGGAAGGCTGGGCACCAGGCTGGCAACTCAACACTGTAAAACTCCACTGCCAGTCATGAACAGACAGGTGATCCACTGTGGCGACCCCTAACCGGGAAATGCTAGAAGAAGAAGTACAATTTTGTTGTTAATTAGTGTTTGCTCACAGTTAGTGTTTTACAGCTTTCAATGCATTAATTATTTACTTAAATTATAACTACTATCAATAACACACATCAACTATTTCAGTTTATGTTACTATATCAAGATAGAGTTCGCTGTATAGTAGCTTAAGCACATTTGAGACAAACGGAGTATATGTGAGTACTAAAGATATGGTTTACTTTATTGTATAAGAACTATTTAACGGTTGACCGTAAGTTTTGTAGACCAACTATGTTACTTAGAAATTATTGCATTATTGTTGTTAGAAAGTCATGAGGTTGACGTCAGAGAAAGAGTTTTAACCATTGCCTGGAATTTGGAAACATGCCTTCTGTGATCATAAAAATGCTACACTGAAATAACAAGATGTGTGATATAGCCCAAAGGTAGTAAGTAACTAACTATAGGAATTTTGTGGCTCAAGCAACAACCTGTTAAGAAATCTGCTCACAGAAATGAATCATTCACCAGTGATAGAGTGGTTCCTGCAATTGTGACTAAGAATGTCAGAAAGATTGGTGAGGATCAGCTAGTAGGCACACACATAACATGTCCTCATGCGCTAAAGATCGGTGAGGATCAGCTAGTAGGCACACACATAACATGTCCTCATGCGCTAAAGATTGGTGAGGATCAGTTAGTAGGCACACACACAACATGTCCTCATGCGCTAAAGATTGGTGAGGATCAGCTAGTAGGCACACACATAACATGTCCTCATGCGCTGCTTGCCAACACTATGAAAATAGGAGGAGCCACAATCAGTGTCTCCCAGCAGGCCTTGTATGTGATTTTATTGTTTTAAATGGGGGGGCAATAGGTGTATAGGAAAGGTGGAAATGGCAAGCAGAAGAACATATACAAGGACCAAAGAAGGCAAGGGGAAGAGAAGGGAGAGGATGCAATGTATATTTTTTGTGAGACGAGTACTCATTTTCTTTTCTTTTTTCATAGAAGGGTAGAAGGACTAGTGTGTACGGTGAAGGCAGTGGGTGGAAAGAAGGTAGAGGAATGGAAACAGGTACATGCAGACAAACATAAAAAACAAAGCCCAATAGAGGAGGTTATGATGCAAAGTTAACAGGTTTAACTATGGAATTATTCACACTGAGACAGAAGGAGGACAACTGGTGATGGGAAGACTAGACAGCAAATAGGGGAGGGAGGTGACATGAAAAAAATGGGAACAGCAGGATCGGGATTGGGAGGGTAACATGGTGCTCCTGATACCATGCTGAGCTAATCCCAGGAAGATGCCAGTTACCACCATGACTGCCTCCCCACTGAGTCCTGCCTGAGGTGGTGGTGGTGACAGTGCCAGGCAATAGCTTTAGTCTTGAAGTTGCACAAGGATCCCTTCCAGATGGCTAGTGCAGAATCAGGCCACCAGTCCAGCAACTTTCCCATGACCTCCACCAACTGCTGCCATTTGAAAAATTTTGACTCCCTGCCAGTGCCCCCAAAATGACACTGTCCTATGATGAGCGATTACCAGAGGCTAGTGAGGATGCCCCCAGATTTCATACCCACTGCAACTATGGGATGCAGGCTTGGAGGCAGATGGAGTGCTAGTGGGAGAAGGCCAGGACTGATGCTAGATTAGGGACCTGTGCAACTTAATTGGCATAACCATAACAGAAATGTTAACATAAATGGATAGACATAAAACAACAAATATGAAATAAACTATGAAGAAGAAGAATGTTAGCAAGGAGAGGGAGGGGGAAGAGGAAAAATGTAATTAGTGTGTTGCACATTACCACTCATACTGACACCTACTGGTGCATGACACATTGACTATGTATGCTACTAGGACAGCTGAAATAGTTCTGCCTGGGTACATAAACCAAAATGTCCCCATTGAGGAATGTGCAGGCAGGTGCGCAGGCGCACTCTCCCCATAACCAGAGTTTGGTTAAATGGGGAAGTTGGACATAATACACCATGGGTAACATGTGCGTATGGTGCTCTGTGGACATGCTGTAAGGAACATTGGCACATTAACAAAGACGCACTACAGTGACATGTGGAATGTAAGCACTTATGCAGACAAACACCCCTCTGAGAGTGCTGTCTTGTAACACAGGCTGATAAGCAATCATGTCCAATAGACAATGCATAAGCAGGTGCATTGTAAAGACCATAAGATAATTTGGTATGCACCAGCAGCATCAACATGGGTATAGAACAAGAGCTGGAAGTATGCCAGGGGAAAGTCTGACTGACATCGACATATGATACAGTAATGCATGGACAATATGCCACCAAGGACCCCACCTCCTGCATGGAGCAGACTTCCATGGCCTCACATCTCCAACTTCCCTACGAGATTCCCATAGACCCCCATCCCAATACCTCCTCCCACTCCCACTTATAGCAGAACTGGTCTGATGTGAACAGCACAGGGAATTAGTAACCACCTTGTATGGCAGGTACCATAAAAGAGTGGGTATGCTTTCCTGATAGATACAGGCAGTGTTCTCCCTACAAATAAGTACTGTGTGTGCATAATATGAACATATGCATTGTGCTTGTGGGTATGCAAAGCATGATATATTTACAGAGTTTTAGCTGTTTCTCCAACCACTGTGACAAAGTTTTTTCACTGCTGCTTATACAGACTCATCTGTGAAGCTGCAATAATATTCCTAAATAATAAATTATGATAGTAAATCGTGCTTTTCTCTGTGCCTAAAAAGATGCTCAATCTTCTCTGGTGCAGGAAAGCATTCTCCAATATTTCCTGCTGAGTTGAAAAACAAAAAGAACAAATGTGGCACACATTAATTAAATCTCCATGAAATGCTCCTTTTCCTATAAGAAAAATAAAAGGGCAGTGATCAGCTATCCTTACTTACAATGTACTTTACAGGGCCTCTGTCTGACCTCCTCATCCCATTAGCTCAGAATATTTTGATGGGATTTCCTCAGATTACTGATGTCATGCCAGCTCTGCTCTCTAGAGCAGCTTATGACTGTGCCTGTCATTCTCATTATACTGTGGACCCTCATAGGATTCCTTAGTCAGGTGCTCCTAGTGGTCTCTGTATATCAAAGGAAAAAAATCTTACTTTAGGCACTACCTGGGACTCCTGCCACTATCAGTACACTTGAAAACATGGCCATTCCCCATGTCACAGGCTGAAGAAATATGACAGTCCTCTCATAGTCATGCAGGTTTATGCTGTCAATATATGATGTTTATCTTGAGACAAGTATGTGCAACCAGTTGCTGTGCCTCATCTATACAGTGCAAATATATGTGGCTTTACATGTGATACCATAATGGTGTTAGGGTATGTAGAATGGCATGCAAACACTACATCACAGTGCCTGTACCCCCCCCCACCTTATTTTCACTAGGGTCCTTTATCTGCCTATGCATGCATGCTCTCAGTGCTTTGTAGATACTCAAGTGAGTTCACAAAATTGCCCAAACTTTTTAGCATGTCACAAGTGATTTGTGTGATGAGATGAATGTGTGATTCAAGAACATTTATTTGATGAGATTAATTAGCATAAGAACCATGATAAGAGCCTCACAACGGCATGATAAATGCAGCCTTAGCTAGTGCTGGGCTCATCATGCTGTCTAGGATTGCTGGTTATCAGGCTGAAGAGCTGGCCTATACAGTGTTTACAGTTATTACTACAAGAGGTACGTGAAGAAGGAATGCTGTTTGTTCCATTTTTGCTGTTGTACTGCTGCTTTAGTTGTATGTTATTGGAGGACAAACATTACAGATTTATGCTGTATGGAGCTGTATAAGGTAATTGGGTGTAAATATCCAGAATGGTCCAGCTGTGTGCAGGAAGTTATACAGGGTAAGTTGTATTACCTTGATAAGGAGAGTGGAGGTGATGTGGCAGGAGTAGTATAACACCTGTCTGGGGGTTGTGGCCTTCTTTACTCTGCAGGTAATATAATTCAAGCTGCAGGCTGAGGACTTTGTGTCCTGGCCAATGATGACATGCAGTTGTTTGGAAGCATTCTGCTTGATGATAAATAAATCTATAGCTGTTGCAGAAATTATGTGGTGTCCTGTATTGCAGAGTAATCAATGTCAGGTATATAGTATACTGTGTAAATTAAATAAGTAAAATATATATGGATGTTAAGAATAGTGATGCAGCAGCTGAGAGTACAGTAATGTGAGATTACGTTTGTTGTTTGTGGGTCTAAACAACAAAGCCCAGGTGTGTAAATAAAGTAGTCATGATCCTAACATTCCTCAGTGGTGATACTTTTTACGGGTGTGCCCATACACCTTTTACATTCACCCTCTGCTATGGACCACAGATGTAGACAAAGCCTGTGCAATAATAGTATGGTCAGAGGTGGGGATCATACACTGCCAGTATGACATTAAACTTGTAGGTTAGGAATCCAGTTGGTTCAGTAAAAGAAAAAAAAATGTCTTGCCTGCATCAGAAATCCCTGTAATGGATGTTAACATCATTGCTTTTTTCCACTTTGGGTTATCTCCTTTCTTCTTCAGTATTAGGACATGGTTGTATGTCTAGCCTGAGTTACATTTGCTGTATTATGATAGGGTGATATCCTGGGTGATATCCTGCATTCATATTCCCATAGAGGGATGTCTGCCGGCAGTTTAGGTGATTGTATCCATGTCTAAATGGATGTTTTGTGGTTGGTTCATGCCTACCTTTCGGCAGTACACGCATACTGTACTGTGTTCTATACTAGTAGATTCATTGTGCAATGAACCCAGATACACTATACCTAATAGGATATTGTACATATAATACAAAATAAAAACGAAAAGTGCAAACTTTAAAACCACTTTATTACCACCAGAAAGTGGAATAAATAAATTCTCTCAGAAACAAAGCACTTTCACCAACCTCTTTGGCTTCATCAGAGTTAATGAGAGCAAATCACACCAACAAATAAATATGCAGGATACTGTACATCACTGGCAGGAAGGGTGTGGAACAATGGCAGTCCAATTCTGTGATGGGCCTGTGACTTTTCTGCATTCAAGAGAAGTAATATGACGCATGGTACGACCTTGTTATACTCCATGGACACAAGACATGGAATATACACATGCAGATGACATGGAGCTTCCT